>NC_031502.1:54041042-54057904 GCF_000237925.1 Schistosoma mansoni
CTCGCGCCAGAGCACTTAACCGATGGATGCGCACTGCTGAGGAGTCCCACAATTGGACGAAACGGCCGTCCAGTGCTTCAAGCTTTTTCGTGCTGGTCTAGCTTCAATAGATTCATGATCTCAACTATATAAAAATATTGCTATAAATCAGTAGAATTACGAGAAGAATAAAACATACTCAAGTAATTTATGTTTTCTTTTATTAATGAACTAAATCTAATTATTATTAATTTACCACCCCTTCCCCCCAAAAAAAAAATTCAAAAAATGGAGAATTCTAAATGAAAATTCTTGTTAAATTTGACATTCAATTGACTCTTTATTTTGTATAACTTATTTCTTTTAGTTGTCAGTTGTTTAAATGGATAATTTATGTTTATATGTATTCGCGCATATGTGCGTACGTATGCCTAAATTGGTTGGAAATTTGAATTTTTAAACAAGCGTTTGTCTAACGAAATCAACAAAATTTCAGTTCACTAAAAAAGTTAAAACAAAAGATATATATAATTTGAGTGATCATTAAATACCCAAGACAGAGTAGGTTGGAGAATGCTAGTCGGCAGCCTATGCTCCATTGGGAGTAACAGGCTTAAGTAAGTAAGTAATCATTAAATAGACATCTCTGGCAATAAAATATATCAGAAGGGATTTTTGTGGATATTATAGTAACTTTATAGTTGAATTCATGAGTCAATCAAAGCTTGACCACCATGGAAAACCTGGAAGCACTCGGTAACCGTTTCGTCCTATTGTTAAACTCCTAACCAGTGAGCAAGTCGGGATCGTGGATGCTTCCAGGTTTTCAATGGCGGTTTAACTTATATTGACTCATGAATCCACTTACTTACTGATTAGCGTTTTTTTAGCGAGTTGGTTTTCTACGGGATGGAGTCGCCAACCCCATGCCAAACCTTCCTCCTTTACCCGGGCTTGGGACCGGCAGTAGCCCCAGAAGGAGCTACAGGTGGGATGGCCGAGCGGTCTAGGACGCCAGACTCAAGACTGTCCATGAATCCAACTACTAATAGATATAATATATATATGTATGAATGTTAAAGAGTGTAGCGAATGGAACAACACTTCACATGTTTCATATAATCACACATAATAATCCTTGGAAATATTCTTAGACAAAGAACACTGTCATGATGAAGTAAATAACTTCAGGGTTTTGATTGTTCGCCAGTCAAATGAATGGCATGAAATATAATAAATAATGTACACGGTAACCAATATATATTATAAAGAATAAATACAGGAAGGATGTCATGTATTAGATTGACCGCCATAAGCTTTCTTTCAATTCACTTCAACACTAGTCAACAATGCATGTTTAGGTAGACAGTGATCAGGTATGTGTTACACATATTATTATTGTTATTTCAGTTAACGAAGGTTTATTTAATTTATTAATGTGTATTTTAATTACTTATCAACTATCTTACATCTAACCACAACATTGTTCAATCAGTTGTTCTATGACACGTGAACAGTTCCCTGAAGATATTCATAAGTATATAGTAGTAGTCTATAGTTTTTTAAAAGATGATAGATCATACAAACTCCATTGTATAAGTAGCCTAAAATATTATTTGAAATCACAAAAGTATACAATGAAAATTCTACAATCTACACAAAACCCTATGTTGATAATAATCATAATCTCGCTAGTGACTAGCATCAAAATGTAAGTTTTGGAGTTCTGTTGGGAAACCTTGAACAATAGAGTTAAATTCATATCGGATGTAAGACAGTTATTCACCTCTAGTCAGTAGAAAATTGTAACGTAGTGTAGTGAATCGATTGAAGTTAGATATTGACACTCTTGAATGACGGCTCGATGATCGAAACCGAAGGTCCTGACTCCGATTCCAGGTCGCAGAGTCGTTAATTTGCATTGCTGAGTAGCCCCATACTAGGACTTAATAGCCTTCCAGTGTTCGCAGGTTCCCATTGGTGATCTAGCTAAGATCAATTCGTGATTTAAAACTATGAATATAAATGTACAACTGGTAAGCGTTTTGTTAACTTATCATAGGAATGAAATTTCTTTATAGTATAGAGTAGAAACCTTTAAACATGTTTGGAACAGAAAAGCTTTCACTTCCGCTTTAGTAAATTAAAAAAATATGTACTACAGATGATTCAGTGATATACAAATGCTAAAAATACGAAGTATTTATTCATCGAAAATGGTCGTAAGTTAACGCAAAGTTTGTTAATTTTTAACAACTAAATATGCAAACACTGTTAACATGATGTGTATGAGAATATTTCAAAGAATTGGAAAAGAAATTAGTGTATGTATAATTTATTTACATCATAAAGTCATCTTAGACAACCATTAAAATATAGGTTGCCCCCAAATGCCTTGGTACGGCCGAGGGTGGGGAAAGTTCGCTCTCACATGACCGCGCATATGCAGTCGCTGCAAGGAAAGTCCTACCGATTGCCTTCTCTTGGCTAGGGTGTTGTTCACGAAATTGAGAAGACGAAAAGAGCATGTCAGGAACTTTAGCTGGGTTGGTGGACACGGCGCGTCCACCTAGGGGAGTTGGAAAACCCTGATTTTAAACCAATGGTGTACATGAACTCCGGTATCCTGAGGGTACAAATGGCGTAAGAATCGATCGTTGGTCACCGGCTGCCATGGGAATGCGCCTCTTTACGTTGCTCCACTGTCTTATGGATCAGACCTTTAGGTTGAAGGCTCCGAGTGTGGTCCCCTAAGCAAACCACCTACCTCGGTGTGAGTACTCAGGCAATATTAAAACCAACAGACAAACCAAGTGAATTTTGTGGAGCATATGTATTTGGTGCCCCTTTGTACCAATATTTATGTGTTCAATTAAATAAAATAAATAAAGTTCAATTTATGATGTAAAGTATGAAATTGAACGATCTTCAATAAAGCCCTTTTAGTGACAAAAATAATTTATAGTTTGATAAACATCTATTTCCATTATAACGAATGGATAAGTTGATTATAGACCTTGTAAAGTTTATTGATCATTTAAAATCTAATTTAATCCATTTTTAAATATTATTCACACCTTATTTTCAACGATAAATTCTTATTGATTGAGATCATGTATCAATCAATGTTAGGCCGCCATTGAAAACCTGGAATCACTGGACGGTCGTTTCGTCCTAGTATGGGACTCCTGAGCAGTGTGCATCCACAATCTCACACGCGTAGTCCCATACTAGGACGAAACGGCCATTCAGTAATTCCAGGTTTTCAATGTTAGTCTAACATTGATCCATTCATGATCTCAATCAAAAACTTAACAATCTCCACAATCCCATACTGATAATAAATTCTTAATTTAACTAATCCACATTTAGATTGACTAATAAACCATGTACAGATTTTCAAAATCATTTTAACAAAAGCTCATCTATAACAGTCAATGTATAGTTACATCGGTAGGCTTAATAAAACAATTTTACGTTGACATTCCATAAAACAATAAGCTCA
Source organism: Schistosoma mansoni (assembly GCF_000237925.1). NCBI lineage: Eukaryota > Metazoa > Platyhelminthes > Trematoda > Strigeidida > Schistosomatidae > Schistosoma > Schistosoma mansoni. Next base: position 54,044,527 of record NC_031502.1, read on the forward strand.
AGATTATATCTAATCAATTCCTTTACCTAAAAAATATGTCTTACTTAATACAAGACAGATTCATTCCTCTTTCACTCTGGATAACAAAATGGTAAAGGAATATTCCACAAGCTTTCGTCTATCCTACTCAATAATAATCTGATTGAAAATTATTGAGACCTAAAGTTATTAATCAGTGTAAGAATACTTTATATATGTTCGGGATTCATTTTACCCCGTATAAATTCAAAATATCATTTCAAGACTAGTGTGTATCAACCGCTTAAACTAATGATATGTTCTGAAGTAGTCGAATATATTAAGCACCTAACTTATCTTGCGAATTTCATTAGACTTAATGAAATAGTATCTGATGAAATCCTGACACTGAATCATATGGATTTGTTCGTTGTCTTACTTTAGATCCAAAACTTTTTAGTCATCATATACTTTGTGTCTATTCCACTGCTAACTAAATTCTATCTAATACTATATCAACTTATGTTAAAATGTAGGTATCAATGCCCAAGTTGTGCTTCATAGTTTCAAAGAAATTGAGCACTGGGTAGAAAGTCAGTTATAAATATCTTTTTTGATATCCAAATGAATAGGAAATTGTGTTTCTGTCGTTTCGTGACTTAATGTAAGTCGACTATTCAGAGTAAACAAAAAAAAACTGAAGTAAAAATACAATTTTCTATTCATTGAAATATGAAAAAATAAATTTATTATTGTTCTATAATGGGTAATATGAATGCAATCTGTATAAGATTTCCATATACCAACCAAAACTGATCGGATTTCAGTCAAAAATATCAAGAACAATAAGACAGTTCAAACCATTACAAATTGAATTAAATGTACTGAATCAACGTTTTTGGTACACTATATTTAATTTCTTGCATTAATCTAATTGTATGAGTTCGTTGGTGTCTGTTTTAGGAGTAGAAAAATCGTTTAATAGCCTAAAGGAAGCATTTTCCTATTTACCTATCGAAAAACAATGTAGAAAGTTGAATGCCTAACAATCTCTCATTGATACTTGGTACGTTTTACTTAGGAGGTTTTACTAATGTTTCAAACACTAAATGAAGACAATTTAGGCTTTGAAAGAATGAAAATAATAAAGTTATATTTAAAATAATAAAGAAGGTTATATGTAAGTCCAATACACTAAATGCATGGGATAAAGAATATATAAACGATTATCCAGATGTCATAATCCTTGAAAATAACTCCTCATAAAACCAGACGGAAGAGTATACTAGGGAAGATATACTTCTGTTGGTTGTCAATGTACAGAAAAAGTAAGGTCCTCATAGAATTATTAGTGATTTTGAAATTCTTAGCGTAACAGCTAAAGATACTTGAAATATTGATACATTTGGCATTAGATCAATTAAATTAAGGAACTTTCTAAAAATACTAATTACCTAGCAGTAATTTCGGGCTTGTCTTGTGACCCAAGACAAGCCCTCACATGGAATCCTGAAGGCCAAAGGTGAAGAGGAACACCAAAGAACACATTACGCCAAGAAATAGAGACAGACATGAGAAGAATGAACAAAAAATGGATAGAACTAGAAAAGAAGGCCCAGCACAGAGTGGGTGGGAGAAAGCTGGTTGGTGGCCTATGCTCCATTGAGAGTAACAGGCGTAAGTAAGTAATTTCGTATATATTTTGCCTTTGGGAGAATCTTTTTCAACCGAATATCAAATTAGTTATGTAACAATGTATGATTTCATAAGCTTTTGATCAAATCTCATTAAGATAAACGAAATGCGATCAGGTGATTAACAATGAACTATGCAATCTAATGAACATAATTGGAATTACACAATTTATAGTTTAATAAACTACAGTGTATAAAGTAATTAACATCAATTAGAAGAATTACATAATAATTTTCAATTATACTGACTAGAATTCAATTAATTTGTTCGTCGAAATATAGAAATATTGCCAGCGAATGAATTGTGTTGGCCGATCACTGACAAACTGTTAGAAGGAATCGATATGAGACTATAACTTATGGACGACCTTTGAGCGACGATAAAGTGACCTTGAGAATGTCCACCTACTAACTAGAACTAAATGATGGCTATAAACCAGTTTGAGGAATTAGAATTACGATTTACAGTTTATGGTTAGGGTTAGGAATTAGATTTGGGTTTTCATCACGAAATAACATCAGCCAAAATGCCAAAACACTATATAGCTAAATGGATGAATGAATTTCTCGCCAAATCCAAGACCTGCTATCCTAAATCTGATTGATTCTTCTGTGAATTACAGTCTCACTGGAGTCAAATCAAATTAGTAAACATTCTAATATTAATTACAACAAGGTATGTAAAGTGTAATTCTTGAATTCCATGAACAATTTCATAAACCAGTTATCAGTATAAATATACTTTATTAACCTTTTGGGGTTTTATTCTTAGTGTAAGGAGATTTGTGGAGATAGTGGAATTTCCCATGATCTAAACCATGAATCTATACTAAGTAAACCACCATTGAGTACTAGGAAGCACTGAGTGACCATTTCGTCCTATTGTAAGACACCATATTAGCAAAAATCAACAACCCCGACAAGTTATGAACCTAGAATCTTCGGTCTCACGAGTAAATCCATAGATTCTAAACTGCTGAACCGGTATCCAACTATGGTAATGTCGGGTTATAGTAACTTCATTTTTCTTTGATAAATAACTCATTACAATATTAATCTTGTAGCCGAATGATAATCAGTATTAAAAGTTTTATGTCTATGGCAGTTGTTATTATTATTGCTTTTATTGTGATTATTATCTAAACTCTGATCAGTCGGTTAACTAGTGAATCACTTAAGTGAAAAAAACGGCATGCTAAAACACTTTCTGGTTGTTGAAAAGAAAATGCCTAACGAAATAACTGATGTACGTCTGTACGTATGTGTTTGTATGTTTATAAAAACAAAGTGCATATATATATGCCATTATGAATTAGCCTTTAAGAAGATAATCCTTACACTGCACTAAAGCCAGTTGGACTGACCAACTGGAAAGATGAAATAACTGGGATAGTAAAACGTACCTTTTACTCAGAAGGACGATTTTAGTTAAATTAATTCCTCTGATTAAACTGAGCAATTACTCAGTTCAAGGATTCTAATCTTACATACCAAAACAATAAAGTACTAAATAGCCAATTTGTTTTACTTTACGACTCCTTTGGATTCGGGTCAGACACATGTATAACACAAAATAACTGTGTTAATGATCCAGACGTTATTAAATGTAATTCATAATTTTATTAGAAATGGAGATGAGAGATACTTTGATCTTTAATATGGTATCATTTGAATGACCAATATTTCGTAATAAGCTACTGATTTCACTGGGCTGACGCGACTAAGGTGTCAGTTACCTTCACTGACACTATTGATGAATACTAAATAAATCAAGGTAAAAATAAATATATTGGATCGATGCGAGAACTCAGTTCCAACACTGAACAAATCGTCATCTGACCACATTTTTAATCTTCATCGAATCAGATTAAATATAAGAACTAGAGTGAGGACAATCGAATGTATTTGACACGGAAATTTCAGTAAAATCTAACGACCATATAGTAAACAGTTAATTTGCAAACGATTAATCAATTTCAATAGTTGAGATCATGAATCAATTGAAGCTAGACTACCATGGAAAACCTGGAAGCATTGGACGGCCGTGTCGTCCTATTTTGGGACTCCTCAGCAGTGCTCAGTGGTCTAGCTTCAATTGATTCATGATCTCAGCTATTGAAATTACTATAATATCCACAAAACTCCTGATATTAATCGATTGTCTAAATCTTGACCATTCCTTCTGTAAATATCAGTCCATCGTCTCCGATTATTATTGTTCATGCATTTTCATACCGATTGCGTCTCATTTCCGTTCTCTCCTTATCGATCTTTCAGTGAAATACATTATCTGCCCAACCATCGTCATATACTACTTATGTGGATGTAAGCAACCCACATCACACTGTATAGTATTCTAACAAAAAAGAATATTGTCGTAATCAGTATAGGGCAAACTAAGTTTGACATAAGATCATTATTAAATTTTAAGATTAGTCAAGAAGTATACAATTTTCCTTCACTTAAAAACAAACTCGTTCACATTATACATTATCCTCTATCAGCCACTTTTATTATTGACTGCTTTATATACTAATTTAAGATAGTTTCGGTATAACTCTATACCACACTAAAGACGTTCAAATGAATCTGAAAAATAATCTTGAATTTTTAATGCTTTTCATTAATTAATGAGTGAGTACATAGAACGCTAAGTTAATGAATAAACCATTAAATATATTCATGAAAACTAAGTATACATGATTATTATACTTAGCTGAAATGTTATTCATATATTTTGTTTGATTGTTCTTTTTCTTAAGCATTGATTATTTTTCCGGAACAAATGCGGTGGTGAGATCGTGTGTGTCAGTTGAAGTTAGACGTTAACACTGTTGGATATCGGTTCAGTAGTCTAGAGGTTAAGCGTTCGCGCGCGAGACCCAGGGTCCTGGGTTCGGGTCCCGTTTGCGTGATCGTGTATGCGCACTGCCGGGTCCCATACTAAGATGAAACGGCCGTCCAATGATTCCGGGTTTTCCATGGTAATCTAGCTTTAATTGACTCAGAAATTCATCTATTAAAAAATTGCTACCTCCACAAAACCCCTTTCTGGAAATACTTATTCATTAGACATAATTATCAGTAAAAATTTAAAATTTAATGATTGTTCATAAACAAACTTCTCATATTTGATGAATAGAGACTCCTTTAAATGTTAGGGAAATAAGATTGTGAGATAATGGTTTACTAATCATGTTAATGATAAATCTGATTCTTTTGAGTAATTTGCTTAACGTAACCGTGCTCATTATTTAATATATCAATAGTGACGTGATCTATATTAAAAGAAACAAATGTTCAATGTCTTTTAGATTTCTTACAGTACTATTAACACTGCAAAATGGTACAATATTCAATGGTTTAAACTCTAAATGACAGTTTCCACTGTGAAGCTTATGACGGGATCAATATCAGATGTCAGTACTTATGGGATATTGGTGCAGAATACTAAAAGGTACTATTTGGAGTTTGATCGATCGTGGTGTGTGCTGCTTATACTGACAGATATAAGTAGTATTTAGCCACAATCGGTAGTGAAATGCCTGCCAATTGAGGATTGAATTGAAGAGGACAGAAGAGAAATCGGAGAACAATCAAATAACAACAGAATTAGAAAAATAGTGGAGTAGCTAAAGGACAACTGATGGAAGATGAGCAAATGATGTATTTAATGTAGAATTTTCATATTTTTTTACAAACTCATTATGTAATTTTGCATTAAACAATAAATCGGTTACCAAAGATGGACAGTGGCTAGCAGTGGAGTCCAGGGCATGCGTTTCGTTCTATTTGGGACTCGTTAGCTGGATGTACCTGCACCTCAGAGTTGATGTTCACTCTGGGACTCGAACCCAGTACCTTTCGCATCAAACACCCTCGCGTTATCCACTCGGCCACTGACTCCTGATACCCACTTGCTTATGCAATAGGTTGAACTTGAAATTCACTTAGTATTGTTTGTTTGAATCTGGATTCCACTGCTAGCCACTATCCATCTTTGCTTACCATGCTTTGAATTTAGGCTGTATCGAGGCAATACGCATAGTATGCACATATGCCAATTAAAGACTGACCAGTTGCAGTCCTAACACATCAATGGAAAGATTCAAACAAACAATACTAAGTGAATAAATCGGCTATTCCCACTAAGATTTCGTTCACTACAGTATAATATATAGCCACATTATAGTTTTCTGTGTAAAAATTGGAATCCCTTGTCGCGTTAAATATTCAAAAGAAAAATCACTAACTTATTAGATTATCAACCGCAGATTGAAAATATTTTTTCCTATATAAAATACTGAATAATATAGTTAATCGTAACTAATTCACCTAGTACATAGTGATGTACCCAGTTTTATACCTTTATGTTTCTATGTTACATCTAATGCTAATACATGAATTTCCATAATTGGGAACCAAAAACGAATGAAATAGAACTCGAAACCATTAACAACTAGTTAAAAGTTGATTGCTTTCATCAATGAATAAAATTTTTCAACGTATAAACTAATCATCAGAAGGGGTTTTGTGGAGATTTAGTATGTTTCATAGTTGAAAGCATGAGTCAATTGAAGCCAGACCACCATCAAAAACCTGGAACCACTGGACGGCCGTTTCGTCCTATTATGGGACTCCTCAGCAGTGCGCATCCACGAACCCGCGCTCGCGAGATTCGAACCCAGGACCTACCAGTCTCGAGCCAGAGCCCCTAACCGATAGACCACTGAGCTGGCATCCAAATAATCAGTTACTCATTTTTTTACTACACAACGAGTAATTGGCAAATAAATAAACATAAGGTGAAAGGATTAAAATATTCTTGGTCAGAGTGGAAATTTTTAATACTGATTTTTCTAATCTATAAAACAACAATACACTTAATGTTTGTCCAAATTTAAGTTCAATGAAATCTTTCTATTGTGTTTTTGGATGACATGGAAACATTTCATCAATTTCAATGCCTTATTTTTAAAATATATCTGATTGATCAGTTTAAGTAGGGATATATCTATATATCTATATATATATATATTGAATAGATAAGTTTTATTATAGTAGGTTAATCATTCATCCTTTACGTTTAAACAAGTCAACCATAAGTTGAACATGATTTTTTCTTGTTGGTTAACCAAATTATTGGTACAATGAAATTAAAACTTTATTAAACATTTTATCTCTCTCTCCTTTAATTTATGTATATATAAATATACATTGGTCACTATGGCAACAACTGTATGTAAACATATGTATAGAATACTGTATGAGAAGTTCCACGTGTAAAAAGTTGTTTAAATAAGTCATTTAAACTATTTAAAACAATTAACTCTTATAAAAAATGATGGATTTTGAATTGTCTTAGCTATCAGTTCATTGGGAGATGAAACTGATTAAACAATCCACAATCTAAACGACTGCCTTATACCTCTATGCTCACCACATTGATTAACTCATAGTCATTGTAATTATGAAACTTTAACAAGATAGATAAATGTATAACGAAATATTTGTTAGTTTATATTATATACATTAGATGATTGGAAGTGGTTAACATTAATCCCTAACACAAGGAGTCACGCTAACTTTTGAACTAATCACACTAATGTGAACTCATAATTTTAATTGAACTAATCCATATGTAAGATATGAATCAGTATCATTCAGCTTCACAACTTAAACGTTACCATTGAGGTATTCAGGCCACAACTAATCACTTTTAGAATTGATTTGTTGTCAAAACTTATTGAACTCAAAAATTCATCTAATCATACAAAAATTTATTATTTTTCTCTCATTATCATTCCAAAAGAAAGCAAACTAAGTTTCGCAATAAAACATTAACATTGTATGCCTATTTGTTATATCGATTGCCTGAGTGCGTGTACTTGCCCAGTTGATATATACGATTGAGTGCGTATGTGCGTACCCTGCTTTATATATGAGGTGATGATTCCCACTAATCAGAGAGCAGTGAATTTGCCGATCGCCCAATGATACATAAAAGCCGTATTGAGCAGTCTTGAGTACTTATCAGTTCTGCTTGCTACCTAGTCCAGCCAGTTAAATCCAGAACACCAATAACAGCCTCTGCAATATGAATCATTATTCTCAAACATACTGGGTTTATACATCAAACAAACTAACCATATCGTACCATAAAATAGAAAACAACATTTGTACGAGATTTGGCTAAATGTGGCTGTAAATAGGGGGAACAGTAATTAATGAACTAAAGATAACTCAAGAATGGTAAATCGTATAATAATAGTCTATAGGTCAAAATAAAGCTTATAATAAAAGGGACACGAATATGAATATTTTAGTTACTTAACAATTATACAATAGGAAATATACATATCACAGTGGTTCATAAATAGTTCTCAAAGTTACCATTCATAAATCTCCAGGAGATATAACACTACAATTTCTAAAATGTTAGGTAGACTGTTTGAAACAAAAGAGAAACTTCAGCCAATAACTTTTATTGTCCTTGTCACTATTTTAAATAAAAATGGTCTATTGACGACTCGAATGTAATTGAAACAATAAACATATAAATAAATAAATAAACACTTATCCACTTATCAACATAACAGTTCACTTTAAATTATCACACTAGTTTCAATTCGATAAACAAAAATCGATATATATATATATATATAGAGAGAGAGAGAGGGAGGGAAAGAGAGAAAGCGAAGGAGGGTAAAATGTTTTCTTTTCTTAAAAAAATCCAAAATTTAGTTCAATTTTCAAAACCATTAGTGAAAAAATCTCCTATCAAACTAGATAACATTAGTATTAGTAATACTAGTAATAATAATAATTCAGGATGTATATCCAATTCTTTTGTCGGTATATATCCATTAATTTATTTAATACTTTACATTAGTGTTTCATTATAATCACTAATACAATTGAACATTATTCATTCTATTTTGAAATGATATATATCTATATGTCATGTATTGTAAAATATTGAACAAAAACAATAACACCACCACCACCACCAACAACAACAACAACCAAGGCATTATTCATACCCTATATATAGATATATATATAAACACCAATGAATGAACAGTGTTCATTCTTTAGGGGTCTAATCTATTTTCCCAAAGGAAAATTTTGTTTATTTTTTTTTCAATCCATTTAATTTTTAAGTATTTTTTGAGGAACATTTTTTTGTTTTTTGTATTTTTTATTTTTCAGAAATATCTTTCATGAAGAAAAGAAAAAAAATTTGTTTTTTTTTTCAATAAAACAAAAATAATAATAATAATACTGGTAAAACTCATCTATATATATTTCCATCTTTCTTTTCTTTTTTCCTTAGTGTTTTGCGTGTACACTAATTTATTCAGTTCAGTTCATTCATTCATTTACTCATTCACTCATTCGCTCAGTCATTCATTCATTTACTACTCGTTCACTTAGTCTTTGCTTATTTATATTACTTAAAATGAAGATTACATCCGGTTTCGAAGTGATTGATGGTAATCGATTATAGTTTTATATATAAATGTATAGGGTATATAGTTAGCAGATGTCAATTAAGTATGTGTAAATATGTTTATTCTTTTGTAAAAAGCAAAAAAAACCATTTACGATATCTAGAGTGAATTAAAGTATACTTAGGTATTCTGATAATTAGGGGGAAGAAAACTATACTCAATAAATGAAATAGTTTCAATCATAGAATTTAGTATTACTGACCAAAGTCATATAGAACAATAATAATAATTTATTAATCATTAGGATAGTCATTTGATATTCAGCTTGTTACTTATATACTTTATATAAAATAAATGCCAAAACAAAATAATCTAAATTCACTTGCTATTGTTTGTTTGAATCTTCTTATTGATGTTTTAGGACTGCAACTGATCAGTCTCTAATTGGCATATGTGCATACTATGTGTATTGTCTCGATATAGCTTTAAGCAAAGATGGATAGTGGCTAGCAGTGGAATCCTACTAATCTAATCTTATTATTTCTGTGAATGTAATTTTCTTTCACAGATAAACAAGTTTCTTTAAATGTTAACAAGATTAAGAAAACAGAAGGGGGGGAGAAATTGATATATATATATATATACAAAAAAGTATTCTATTTCCAATATAATAATTCATTTATATACTCGGAACTGTTTTTTTCTCAAAAAATATTCATACTACTCATAAACAAAAAACTAATTTTTGAAATTAATATTAAAAAAAATGATCAATTTTATGGACATTTATTAAAGAAATTTAATCACTTACCAACATATTGTCGAAAACTGATAATTGCTATAAATATAACCATTAGTCCACCAGTAAATTGATAATTTAATTGATCAATAAAATCAACACCTTCCCCACCATATGGAGTTTTAAATAATCTACCTAATTTAAATACAAATCCACCATCTAATAAACCACCAGCTCCACGTGCCATTGATAATTATTTGATATATATATGTAACTATGTATACTTTGTTATTCTCTTTAATTTGATATAATCCAAAAAATGAACTATCAAAATTGGAATTAAAATTAATTGATGCTCGATAAATTAAATAATATAACGACGATGGAATAAACACTTAGTACCAAGAATCCGTTGGCTTAGGAGAGAGTTGTATCCTTTTTTTTTGATTATCTGTAGTAGGAGATCAGGCAAAATTCAACAAATATATTGATATTGATTAGATATTGGCAATGAACATTGATAATGTCACAAATATTATCAGTTTTGAATGAGATGATAAGTGAAGTCATAAAATAATTGATTCATTTCATACAGAATTTTATGATTATAAAAATCAGTTTTCTCTCTTTAAAAAGAAAGGGAAACAAATTTCTGTTGCTATGTATTATGTAATGATGTTTGTTTTTTTCGTTTCTATGTAATCTTTTGAAATATAAGTAATACTTGAATATTAAATGGTTTATACCAAGATAACATTGATTTATTGATCATTCAAATTTTGTTTCCATGCAAATGAATGTTTTTTTTACTTTAATTATTGAAAAATAATCAATAAAATATCTTACTCAAATTCCTTGTAAAATACACATTTTAAAATTGATCAAATGTTGAAAGGGGAGGTGGAAATTGATAGATGTACGATGTATTTATAAACAATAATTATCCATTAAACATCAATTAGGGGAATCATGATTGTCAACTAAACAGAATAATATGTCCTCATTACTTATACAATACTATACTATAGTGTTTAATGATAATAGCAATGTAATATGTTACTATGGCTGATTATGTAATATTACATTCATTTAATTTAATTTGTTGTTTATAATTCCAATCAGTTAATGATATTAATAAATGTATATAAACTAAATCAATGAACATTGGATACATAAGATAGGACAATAGAAATGTATACACAATAGATCACAATACATAAAATAAATTAGATTCTCATAGTGATAATAAACATTTCAGTAGTGTTCAGGGACTTGTTTGTTTCCACTTGTTATATCTAGTACAATTTCTTCGTCAAGGAATAAAATCAAATAAGAAGAAGGCGAAGGGAAAGGAGATAGTCAAATGGAATTCACTTTTTTTTCTTTTCTGTATTTCACGAATGTTCAAAATTGAAGTTTGACCGGTCAATTTTAATATTCCAATGTATAAAATATTATTTTACTTTTTTTGTTCTGTTTTTCTAATCCAATTTCATAGATGATCAATGGAATTCAACAAGGATTATGAATATCAATGATGATTTGAATTAGTTAAAAGAATAATAACAGTAATGGATAATAATAGTTTCCACCTGGTTAGATAAAAATTCTATAATAATATCAAATATTCATATGGAAGAAAGAAATTCTAACAGAATCATTGTATTCCATATTAGTAGTATTATTATTAGTAGTATTTATCCTTTTGTAATAATGTAAATGAAAAATTTTAATACATATAAAAACCATTTCATTTTTAATTCTGATATTTTTATTTTTAGGGAAATGGGATAAGTAAATCTATATGTCTATATATTAATATGTCTGTATATCATATTGTTCTATGTAGGTTAACGTGTATGTCTGTCTATATGTCTATCTATCTATCTATCTATCTGTATTAATGTTCATTTCCCAGAATGTATTTGGTACTTTAGTGTTTCTGTATATATGTATATGTACGTGTTTCTTGTTTATTTTTAGTGATCAGTTAGTTGAACAAGAAAAGATGAGGATGATGATGATGAAATACAACTGACTACTCAATAGTGGAAAGACAGGAATACAAGTTGAAAAACACAACTAACTCATTCACTCATTCATATTTGAATTTCAAAGAATTTTACAAAATAAGAGAAAATACACACACAGCAACAACAACAACGACAACAAAAATGATAATCATAGAAGATGAAGAAGAAGAAGAATAAAGGGAGTATCTATAAACTCTTTTTTTTAAAGGCATATTCATAGGCAAACAAACAGGCAAACATGCATCACAGATCAAATTAGGAGCAAAAAAAAGGGAAAAAATATATACAAGAATAACAAACAAGCAAAAAAAAACACAACATCACAGGTCTGATACGATGTAAAAAAAAGCCACAATTCAACAACAATGACATCAAACAGACATACATTATGATATGCCAATATGGCTTGACTGAGATATGCTTTGTTCTATATGTTTATTCAATGTATGTCATGACTCTTAGTTTGTTTTGTTTTGTTTTTTTCCTTCTTTCCTCCTAAAAAAAAATATGTTCTATATTCTCACAAATCATCATGAGGTATGCTAGTTTAATGTCATTCGTTTCAGTGAAATGTCTGTGTCTCAAGCCTCTAATACTTTTATCATTATTATTATCAATAATGATAATAGGGAGATATAATGAAATAGTAAATTTTTCACTGTAATCTTAATTTTTTGTATTTTCTAGAGAGATTAACCTTGGGATATGTGAGTAAGTATTCGTTGGTGGAGAAGATTTATAGCTCACGACCAAACTATCCAGCTCAGAGAACAAACCTAAATCAAGTGAGTATTAATGTTTATTTGTTTGTTGATGTATGTATAAAACATTATGTTCTCTTTATTATAATGTTTCATACCTTTGCTGATTTCAGTAGCATCTTCAACCTTATTAAAAACATTATTAATTATGTCATAATGTCACGTCTTTTACACTACATTGCTTAATGATGAAGTTATAATTGTCTTACTGGACAAAATATTAATCATGTGGACTGATGATATTTTTTTTCAGAATGTTAATGAATCATTCAACTTAAAGGATAAATTACTGTATAAAAGCTATTCACCTGTATTACAAGTCACATTCATTTTTTCATAGTTGAAATCATGAGTCAATTGAAGATAGATCACCATAGAAAACCTGAAAGCACTGAATGGCCATCTCGTCCTATTGTGGGACCCCTCAACAGTGATCATCCACGATCCCGCATAGTGAGATTCGAACCCAGGACCTATCGGTCTTGCACGTGAGCGCTTAACCTCTAGACCACTGGGCCGATATTCAACGGTGTTAATGTCTAACTTCAACCAATTCACGATTTTGAGTAACCGTTGACCAATTGTCTTCAGTGAGTTGATATCTCTACAACAGACCCGGTTGAACTCCACCGGTCACTGCTTCCCACTAGAACTCAAAGAAAACATTCCTTACAGTCAGTCACTAGTGAGCATCTGATAATAGATCAGAAGGGGTTTTGTGGATATTTCAGTATTTTCA
>NC_031502.1:54058104-54215353 GCF_000237925.1 Schistosoma mansoni
CTATGAAAATACTGAAATATCCACAAAACCCCTTCTGATCTATTATCAGATGCTCACTAGTGACTGACTGTAAGGAATGTTTTCTTTGAGTTCTAGTGGGAAGCAGTGACCGGTGGAGTTCAACCGGGTCTGTTGTAGAGATATCAACTCACTGAAGACAATTGGTCAACGGTTACTCAAAATCGTGAATTGGTTGAAGTTAGACATTAACACCGTTGAATATCGGCCCAGTGGTCTAGAGGTTAAGCGCTCACGTGCAAGACCGATAGGTCCTGGGTTCGAATCTCACTATGCGGGATCGTGGATGATCACTGTTGAGGGGTCCCACAATAGGACGAGATGGCCATTCAGTGCTTTCAGGTTTTCTATGGTGATCTATCTTCAATTGACTCATGATTTCAACTATGAAAATACTGAAATATCCACAAAACCTCTTCTGATCTGCATTCATTTTTGTTTCAAAATTATCAATCATCTAGAAAGGCTTTTTTATTACAAGATTTAATTTCAGGATTTTAACTTAATCAACAACTCACTTAGTATTGTTTGTTTGAATCTTTCCATTGATGTTTAGGACTGCAACTGGTCAGTCACTAATTGGCATATGTGCATATTGTGCGTATTGCCTCGATATAGCCTGTTTGTATTTGTTTCGGGTTACAGTTACAGATATTTAAATTGGATATAATTTGTCATATTTGGATAGGTAGAGTTGACATTAAACTATTTTATTCTAAATCTATGTGTTTCAATGTTGTGTACTAAGTGACTACTTTATTATTATTTTTTGAAGGAATACACGAGCTGTTCTTAACTAGACAACCATTGAAAACTCAGAAGTATTGAGACTCTTAAGTAGTTCTTGTCCACAATCATTTCATAGAGAATGGAACACAGAAACATCGGTCTTGTGCGCGAACATATAATCTCTAGACCGCCATCCTGGCATCTGAAGGACTTAACGTTTAAGTTTAATCAATTTTACAGTATTGCATATTATTCTATTATTGTTTTCGGCGGATAACTGTCTGAAACCCAATGTGGCTGAACTCTATGGTTCACAGCTTTTCATTAATACTCTAACAACCGCAACCTGAAGCTAGCCACTAGTGAGCATGCGAAAAGATCCATACAATTTACTGATCACTGAGTAGTAAGTAGTCTTCTCTATTCTATAAGAGTTAACCTGTTACATTTTTTCATATATTGATTGTTTGTATCTTCTCATTGATTTTTAAGACTGTAAATGATCAGTCTCTTATTGGCATACGTGCATCCTGTGTGAACTGGTTCAATATTGCTTTAACTCACAAGTATTATAAGCAGAGATGAATGGTAGCTAAGAGTGGAATTCAGGGCTTGTATACTTGAGACTCGTCAGCTAGATGTACCTGAATCCCAGAGTTGATGTTTACTCCGAGACTTCGTATTCAACACGTTATGTCAGTTTACAAAAGTTGTTAATTGTTGAATCCAATGAAGATTATTTTCTTTTCATGCTGACAAAACTTTGTTCTCTCTCTCACTTTGTTCAAAATATTTATCAAGTGTTCCATCATACATATAAATCAAATAACTGAATAAAATCTGGTTTGTTTTTGTTTTTTTTTTCTCATTACCAATGATGAAATCATTTTTTCTCTTTTTACTGAGATTGAAAAAAAACTGTAAAAAGGTTGAAATATATTATTCAGTAGTTACGTAATAAGTCATATGAAACTCAAGTATCATTGAATACCAGAAAGTAGTATCTGTATTAGTTAATCTTAAATTATAGATTAATATATGAAGGTTATTCACTAAGTATGTGTAATGTTTTGAACAATTACAGTTCAGAAAATCATCTCTGTGTATGTGATTCTCCTGCAATATTTCAAGACTAGGAAACTAATGTGACTTGATGAGATAGTAACAATACCTGATCACTAAGGATTTCCGCAAATCATATAAAGAACTCAAAAGAAGATAAGAATACTGTATTGCCTCAAGTAGTTGGCATTTGGATTATAGGATAGAAGTAACTCCATATTTTCAAATTTTTTATAACCTCAATTTGTATTTTGATTATAAATAGTAGGTCTTAAATCAGTTTCATTGTGGATGTTACTTTCTCTTGGCGTAAATATGTACAGTAATGTGTTAAGTTCGATCGAGTCCTGTAAGTAACATGAATTAAGTGGAGATTCATTGTTTTTTTTTTCTATTTTTAATCCATTTAAAGATTTTTACAGAAAATCACTAAAGATGGTTTTAATAAATATTCAACTCCGGTTATATAATACTCTAGTCAAAATTCATCAGTAGTATATATATCCTTTTATTACTATTAACAAATCATTCATATCAGAAGGGGTTTTGTGAATATTATAGTAATTTTGATAGTTCAGATCATGAATCAATCATGGTGGTCTAGCTTCAATTAATTCATGATCTCAACTATCAAAATCATTCATAATTAAATCTTATTCTTAACAATGTATCTTGCCAATAAAAGTTTTTTTCTGTTCTCTATATTATGAACTATCTTTAGTTAAACAATCATTGAAAGCTTTGAAAGCCTTTGCATGCTGTTTTGTTCTCATGATTATTTAACATATCAGTTGTTAAATCCATAATATTTAGACTGAACATTAAGAGTGTTAATTTTCAGATTATCGATTTGAAGACATATCATCCAAGTTTTAACCAAGAACAGGTAACGTTCAACAACAACCCCCAAAAGGATGAAACACAAATTGCTGATAACATTGGTTGATGTTATTATTATTATTATTGTTATTACAAACCCATCAATGTGATTGAAAAATACTCCAATAAATCTATCTTTCCATAGATTTTGGTTTTAATCCCTACATGGAAACCGTTGACTGTAATAAATCATTATGAAGTAGTCCTGCACTGACTTCAAATTCCCAAACAGTTCTTCATTTGATAACAGTTGTTAGTGAAAAATAATATAAAATATTAACAAATTTCACAATACACTTTATATTCATAGAATTATTGGTACTAAACTACTTATATCTTTCTCAGTAGTAATTATTGAGTATCTATTTTAAAATGTGAAGAATCATTTTAATAAACTCCCTGACCAATATTTATTCAAATTTATATTAACAACAAAATAATTTATCCACAATCCCTTTAGTAACAACCATTCACAATAATAATGATAGTAAGTATTCTTATTGTTACTAATATTATCATTACTACTAATAATGTTATTATTAGTATAGTAACAATAATAATAAAACCAAGAATAATTAATTCATTAGGAAATCTAAAATTTAATCGTATCCTAATTGACAGACAAATCTATAGTTTCATGATGAATCCATTCATTGGTCAGAAATATCAATCATGCAGTAGTAACAATAATAATAGATAAATAAATAAACACACTGTAAAATAGAATAAATATGATAATAATGAGAATAGTATTACTAACATGCACTGAACAAGTAGTATCTACCATAGTAGTCTTGATACTCTCACCCCTTTCACCCATTTATTTGTATATTTTTTGTTTGTCATTTTTTAAAATCTTGTAACACACAGAGAAAATCACAATTTGATTTTCAAAGTATGGGGTTGTGAAGATTGTTGAGTTTTTGATTGAGATCATATACCAATCAGTGTTAGACTACCATTGAAAACATAGAAAAAGTGGACGGACATTTCGTCCTAGTATAGGACTCTTGAGTAGTGTATATCCAGGAGCCCGCACCAGCGATTCAAACCCAGAACCTTCGGTTTTGTGCGCGAACGCTTAAACTGTAGACCACTGAACCGGCATCCAATAGTGTTAATATTTAACTTCAGTCGATCCCATCGTGATTATTACCATGTGCTCACTAGTAACTGGCTTCGAGAGGTAAACCTCAGAGTTCTAGTCACAAGCCTTGACTAGTAAATTTCAATCCGTGCCGAGTGGAGATAGGTATCTACCTCAAACAACCGAAAATGGTCGCTAAATTTCGTGTATATAACCAAAAACTACGATACATACCATTTTTTAACGACTTATAATCATGTCCATTATTTCAGGTGAACCACAAAATCATATTAGTGTCTATTTGATATATGAGTTCACAAACATTCTCTTTATATACTCATAAGTAAATTATTTCTATTTATGAATACAACGATTTGAGTTATGTCATTGCTGGTATTAAGAATCAAAACCAATCCACTCTCAATGTTAATGTTAACTGTGGGAAGCAGGTATATCCAGTTGATAAGTCTCAATTAGGATAAAATATAGGTCCTGAATTTTATTCTTAGAAATAATCCAAACTTTTTAAATCATATATGCATACTGATAGGATAAGTAACAAAAAAATGAAGACTAGAGAATATTCCAAGAAATTAATATTTTAACAGTTGAGATCATAAGTCAATTGAAGCTAGACCACCATGGAAAACCTGGATGCACTGGACGGCCGTTTTGTCCTATTGTTTATTGATGAACTAGCGAGAAAGCATAGAAGAGAAGAAAAGCATATTACATAGTCTCGACGATAATGACAATCATAACCATAATAGCTGCTGTAATTACAATTAATACAAGTCAATATTCATGAAATAAAAAGAAAAATCCTATTTGAAATTAGATACATATGTATATTAGTCTAATTGACGAAATCTTATTTTAAACATTCCTAGGAATACTACTTATTACATTTTCAGTAGTTAGCATGTGATTTACATAAGGCCTCAATAGACAAATGTAGGTTTTTTAAGATAATTTCTTACAGAATATTTTCGTTGGTTAATTATTGCATCGCGTCATTATCCATGAGTTGGGATAATTATTTTTGGAGAAAAAAGGAACGACATCACAAGATTGCATTGAATGAAATACAGACTACTGATACTACATAAGTATTTTAAAAACTTGTATTGATAAATCTGATAGATAGATAGATAGATAGAAGAAGGAAACATACTGACTTTCTATTGTGTGCATACGTTTTGTATGATTGATATCAATCAAGAAATTTTACAATAAGATTATAATTAGACTTGAAATCTTGCTTTCTGAATGTTATGCGGAAAAGGAGGGCATATTGTTTCATGCTAAGGTTAACCTATGAAAAGTTAAGTTAGAAAAAAGTAGTGTACAAATTTCTAAAGCTGTGTTCTACTAGGTGGTAACAGAAACTTACCTCCACTTTCTAATCTAGAGGAACAGGTGAATATCCACTGGTGGGACAAGCGATGACAAAATAAGTGGATTTCAACAAGTGAATGTAGACAGCTAATTTACTTCAAGGGATACAGAAAAGACTATTAAGTCAAAACAGTAACCTTTAAGAATCCCTAGAGCATCATAGAAGACTTTTGTGGACATTAAATTCATAGGAGATATTGAGACTGAAGTCATGATGACCAAAATTTCAAGATCTCTCTGAAAAATATTCTGTTTTATCAAATTTGGCATTGGTTTCCCCATCCAGCTACCGGTTTGTAGATATGTGAAGAACAAACCCCCTGTTTGAGTTACCCCATTGTTTATATACAAGTCTACTCGGTCTTATGAAAATGATTTACACTGTCATACAAACACACTCAACATGTGCATTAAAATATTTGTATACTTCAGAGATTATAGTGATTTTGCAAATTAAAGCTTGAACTCTCTGTACAAGGTAGCAGGTTCTATCGCTCATTCTAACATGATCCCAAGCTCTCTTTAGATTTTTCATAACTAATTATTCACAAGTTTTTACCACTTTACAAACAAAGAAGTACTGAACGGACATTTCTTCTTAGTATGGGACTCTTGTGTAGTGTATATCCAGGATCCTCCACCAGAGATTCGAAGCCAGGACCTTCGGTCTCGTGTACGAACGCCTAACCTTTAAACTGTTTTCTGATATATGAAGTTTCCAAACATTTTAAATTGATTAGATCATTGTGTGTATGAAATAACTATGAACAGAACTGTTTAACTTGAATAAACGATATCATCATAGAGAAAAAAGTCCCTTTTCTGAATAGTCTTTTTTCTGTCAATGATGCAATAGGATACACTGTTATTTCAAACCAAATTCTCACTTAACAGTTGAATGTTATGATCAACTTTATTTGAATGGAAAAAAAAGTTTAGTAAACCAAATCTTACTTAAAAAAAAAAACTTATCCTACTAGAAAAGTCATCTATTCTTTTGAAATAGATCAGGACATTCAACAATGAGATTCTCTAAATTCACTTTAGTATTGTTTGTTTGAATCTTCCCATTGATGTTTAGGACTGCAATTAATCAGTCTCTTATTGGCACATATGTATACTGTACGTATTGCCTCGATATAACCACTGTCCATCTTTGCTTAAAGTAAGATTCTCTGTTAACATTTTGAGTAGTTTTTAATCAGTCATTTCATACTAATATGGATAACATCTATCCATTAGTAATCTGTTCATTTTATTTTATCAGATTAATGATGAGAAAATTTCAGATATGATAGTTTGTATTAGTGACTCATCTAATTGAATTCCATCAGCCTATGCTCCTCCACGAGGGGTAACAGGCGTAAGGAAGTATATAAGTAATATCTATCCATCTCTCTGTCTATATAACATAATTCAGTCAAAGATTTTCAACTTTAGTCACAACCTAAAGAGATAATATCAGTCTCAATTCATAATCCCATAAATAAATCCAATCAGATAATATTTACAAACTGATTTCTTTCTTAAGATAATGATTATGATTATTTTCTTTCGATTATTCATTTATAAATAAGCATAGAAAAGTGTTATAATAATGAATAATGATAGTTGTAATGAATGACCTGATTATTGAAATAAGATGAAACAATAAAACTGAAGTGTTTTCTTCTCTTTTTTTCTTTTTCTTCTTTTTTCTTTTTAGATTTTATTTTACAAATTTATTTTTGTTAGACAACAATTGAAAAATTATCGTAAGGGGGGTTTATGAGAATTTAGTAATCTTATATAGTTGCAATCATGAGTCAATTGAAGCTAGACCACCATCGAAAACCTGCAAGCACTGGACAGCCGTTTCATCCCATTGTGGGACTCCTCAGCAGTGCGCATCCACGATCCCGCCTCGCGAGATCCAAACTCAGGACCTATCAGTCACGCTTGCGAGCGCTTAACTGAGGAGTCGCACAATAGGACGGGACGGCCGTCCAGTATTTCCAGGTTTTCCATGGTGGTCTAGCTTCTATTGACTCATGATCTCAACTACATAAAATTGAAAAATTGTATAGTAACTATTTCATATTAGTATTAAATTCCTCATTAGAGTATTCCCTTCATGATTCGATAATGTTTAAGTTCTTAAAAAGGGAATCAGCTTTTTTTTAGTACATTCTAGTTTCGATGATGCTTTTTTGTTTGTTCCTTTTTTTCTTTTTGCTAGAGTCAATCGATATTATAAATTAGCAAAAATTTTTTTTGCTCTCGAGAAGATAATTTTTGTATGTCTACATACAAATTCTTTGATAAATAAACCAATATATTAACTTTTGTATCTCGTGGAGAACTATGAATGGTAACTTTTGAGGACTATTCACGGACCATTGTGATATGTATATTTCCTGTTGCATAATTGTTAAGTAACTAAACTATTCATATTCGTGTCCCTATTATTATAAGCTTTATTTTGACCTATAGACTATTATTATACGATTTGCCATTCCTGGGTTATCCCCAGTCTATTAATTACTGTTCCCAGTATTCACAGACACGTTTGACCAAATCTCGTACAAATGTCATTTTCTATTTTACGGTACGATGTGATCAGTTTGTTTGGAATATAAACCCAGTATGTTTGAGAATAATGATTGATATTGCAGAGGCTGTTATCGGTGTTCTGGACATAACTGGCTGGGCTAGGCAAATAGCAGGACTGATAAGTACTCAAGACTGTTCATACGGCTTTTGTATATCATAGCTCTGATCGATAATTCACTCCTCTCTGATTGACGGGAATCAGCACGTTCATACATCAAACAGGACACGCACACACTCACAAGTTATAACATTAACATAGAGATTATTGACTTGAATAAAAACTATATTGTATAGTTAAAACTGTATCTTAGAAAAATATAATTATAAAAATCAATTCTATCTGGATTTATTTAGTTTCTATGATTGAAGATGAAAAACAAACAACAACAGCAACAACGACAACGTCAACAGATAAACAAATGAGAAGAGTATTTTTTTTCTTTTTTGCTTTCAATCTTCTCATACCGTCTCTCTCTTTATTTTGTTCCTAATTATCGAGTAATAATAATGGTAATAAACATAATGGAAAATTGTTTCGGTGAATTTATACTTCTAAATGAAATAAAGAGAGAGAGACGGAAAGAGATAAAGGGACACAACATCCTCAACGTTGTCTAACGCTAATTATTTGTTTTACTCCTTTCTAAGACAGAAATAGTATGTGTGGAAGGGAGTGATGAAGTAAGTAAATAATAAAAGATGAAATCGAAATTCTGGAGTAGCACCCTCTCTCTCTCTCTCTATATATATATATATAATACTTCTCAGAATAACAGCTGGAAAGGATTGTCTAGGATAGATTTAGATGGAGAATGTTAGTGGGCAGCCTATTCTCCTCCATGAGGGTTAACGGGCGTAAGAAAATAAGTAAGTAACATTTCAAAAAACTTAACTCCATCTTTCATTTTCTTACTTAATCACTCACTCACTCTTATACATTTATATACTTATTTATCTTTTAAAATACATTAACTTTTCTAGTTTCATATTATTTCAGAACTTCTTTGCGGACATTATATAAACAAAACGATCCATTTTAGAAAAACAAAATTAATCGGAATATGACTTACCGTCTAATAATCAGTATGTAGATATATAGATAGATATATTTATGTATATTTATATAAGTCTATGTATGATAATAGACGTTGAATAATCCAAGTAGATTTACTTTATTATACACCTTATATCTAATAGAAAAGAAAAGAAGAATGTAAAATAACATTAAGATTGTTGTATATATTTGTGTTGAGTATCTTAAATTATAGACACCGCGACAATAATAATAATAGTAATAATTATTATCATGGTAATAATAATAACAGTACATATGATCTATATAGTTGAGATCATGAGTCAGTTGAAGCTAGGCCACGATGGAAAACCTGGAGGGATTGGACGGCCATTTCGTCCTAATGTGGGACTCCTCAACAGTGCGCATCCACGATCCCTCATCTCTAGATCCAAACCCAGAACCTATCAGTCTTGCGTACGATCGCTTAACCCCTAGACGACTGAACTGGCCGGCATCCAATGGTGTTAATGTCTAACTTCAACCGATACTCGAAGTTGAACAACCATTCACCAATGTTTTCAGTTAGTTGATATCTCCCAACAGACCCAGTTGAACTCCACTGGTTACTGCTTCTCACCACCATGGAAAACCTGGAAGCACTGGACGGCCATTTCGTCCTATTATGGGACTCCTGAGCAATGCATATCATTGATCTTGCTCCGCTTCCAGCTTTTTCACGACGGTCTAGTTTCAACTGACTCATGATTTCAACTATAAAATTATTACTAGACAACTTTATAAGTAGTTAACTAACAAGTCAACATTTATTGAACATTTGACCTAATTTTAATACAATAATTAATTAATCTTTCATTAAATTAATGGTTAATAACATTTTCAGCTATGAACTGATTACCATCTGACAATATTCCTGGCCTGGAGTCATTTATCTTTTGTTCACTATCTTTTTATACCTTAAAACTAACATAATGACTATTCAATAACAATAATAGTGATTCATATATATTAGAAAATATTTAGCTCCTAGTTATATTACTCAAGGGGATAGTTCTATAATATTATTGATCACTTATCTCTTAATAGAATGACTATAAGGCTTCGATTTTTCCCAGATTGATGCATTTCAGTGAGAATTTTATTTATGCTGAAAAAATATATATCACTCAGTTATACAATGGATTCATTATTTTATTCCTACCCTTGAAAAAGTGGGCTCTATTCGGGACAGTGTATTAGTAGGTCAGTATAGAAGTCTAATTACTACACATACTGATAAGAAAGATGAATATAGAATATCAGGAATGGTTTACGGAGATTATTGCTATCCAATGAGATCGTGGAAAAATCAGTATTAAACAATTATTGCAAGGAAATCTGAAACCATTGAATGACCATTTCATTCTAGTATAGGACAACTAACAAATGCACATCCATAATTACATAAGAACAACTCAAACACAACATTCAGCCTCATATGAGAACTCTTAAATTATAAATCACTGAACCAACATTCAACAATGTTCATATTTGAATTCAATCAATCCACAATATTGCTCAATGATCTCTCATTATATTCAGTGAATAACTGCCTTATACCTTACTCCGTTGAACTCGATTGATCATGAATTCTCACTAGAACTCCGAGAATTACCTCTCTAAGCTAGTCACTTTAAAGCACATGATGATTATATGTCGACTTAAATCAAGCACATTGAGTGATATCTCATAACCTCGTGGTAAATAAAATGAAATTCTAGATGACCTGATGTTGATGGATTATCCACCAGGATCCATCAGGATCACTAACCAGAATCACTAACTTTTGTATTTATTTCCTTCATAGATGATATGATCAACAGTTAGAGTCACGAGTACTTCCTGAATGGGACTACAAACCATCGTACAAAACAACAAATCGATATTTGTGTTTTATTCAGATAAATAGGAAATTCTGACCATTCAACCTAAAATGTGTATAGATTAAATGAAAACATTATGGAAAGTTAGCGCTTACAATAAATTCTGATTATATTATAATCAAGTCATTATAAATAAATCCCCCATGCTGAATTGTGTATGCGCACTACTTAGCAGTCCCAAATCAGGATGAAATGCTTGTCCAATGCTAAAAGGTTTTCAATGGTGGTCTAGCTTTGATTGACCCATGAATTCGACTGTGAAAGTTACAATCAAAGACTGAATAATCTAATTATCATAAATATGTCCATAGATCCATTTTTAATTTTGTCATTATAGAATGTTGTTTATGAATAATTCTACGTTTTATGAATGAATGTGATTAATTTCAAAATTGATATACGGAAGTCCTTCAAAAATGAGTATCTTTACTCTTGACTTACTCTTACTTACTTACTTACTCACTCACGCCTGTTACTCCTAATGGAGCATAGATGCTGGTCGGCGGCCTATACTCATGACTACATTTACATAATTATTTAAACAATAACTCTGTCTCCGAAATGGAATATAAACTTAATTTTACCCCGGAAAGATTTTCTGTGCTGATCGAGCTTTACATTTTAATAATCTTTTATTAAACTGAAGTGAAGGAGACTTTTTTTATTCATAAAGAACTCCGTGTTATACAGTAATGAAGTATTTCAATCCTTCTTCTTATTGTTATTACTACTAAGCCACTTACTTTGAATTGATACGTTGCGTAAATTAAGCAATCATTCATATGTCACTCTAGTTGGTGATTGTTTATTTTCCGCAAAGATTTTTTAAAAATCATAATCATGAAGCAATTACATCTAAAGCATTAATTTATAACTCTAATGGTGCCAAACTTTTAGTGAATTCATTTGCTTACTGATCAATTAATAAGTAGCCAGAGTTTATATAACTAATTTAAAAATGTCTTCGGAACTTAACATTCTTAAAATTTCTTCGTAGATGTTTATATTTTTAACCTTTTACCCGAAAAAGCTTAATGTGTCAGCGAAAAGTGAATTGTGTGAATGAAATACTTGTCAACCATACATTATGTCCAATAGAATAACAAATGGACCATCTATCTAATCAATCTGTCAAATTATCTCAAAATATCTCAATAGGTACTTTGTATTATTTCAAAATTGTTGATGTATCATGTAAATTTGAATTTCTTAAGCTTGACAAGGTTATCCAATGACCAAAAAAAATCCTACTATTAAGAGTGCAGCAAATATACAATAAAATGTATATAATGTGCTTCACTGAAATCATGAACAAGCCGGTATTAAACCATTATTGAATGGAAATCTGAAACTATTGAATGACCATTTCATTCTAATATAGCACAACTAGCAAATGCACATCCATAATCACATAAGAACAACTAAAACACACAACATTCAGCCTCATATGAGAACTCTTAAATTATAAATCACTGAACCAACATTCAACGATCTTAATGTTTAACTTCAATCAAATCATAATATTGATCAATGATCTCTCATTATCTTCAGTGAATAACTGCTTCACACCCGATAAGGTTGAACTCGATTGATCACGGGTTCCCACTACAACTCCGAGAATTACCTTTCGAATCTAGTTACCACAACCCTATACCGACCATATGCTTCATTATTATATATTTTTTCACCTTTTCAAAATTTTAATACAAAACGGTATAATATTACAATAAGTCTGCATTGACTCCAAGGCAGATTCTTTGAGGCTATAAAAACCAAGAAACTAAAATCTGACTTTTATATTTGTCAATCACTATCCTCCTACTGCGCCGGTAACATAAATGACCAATTTGATGAATAGTTTAACTTCCATACTTAAATTAATAGCGGTATCAATGCAGATAGTTCAACATAAAGTACGTTCTGTTATCTTCCAATATTTTCAGCAAACCTTTTATTTTGTATTGGGTAATCCAATCATTTTATTCTAATTATATGTAATTACTCCACTATAATGTTAATTTGAACTTTAAATAATTTACTGTCCTCTAAAGGATTGTTCCTTTCTCAATTTCACAGTAACGTATGTTATCACTTTAAACTAATTGAATGTATTATTTTGTATAAAGCAAAAAAATTATAACACAAATTTATAATATTCTAAGTACAATATTGTCTCTGTTTTGTTTTATATTGATAAGTATATTGATAATGAGTAAAGCTTAGATGTTATATCCCGTGGAGAATTATGAATGGTAACTTTGAGAACTGTTTATGGACCAATGTGATATGTATATTTCTTATTGCATAATTGTTAAGTAACTAAACTATTCATATTCGTGTTCCTCTTATCATAAGCTTTATTTTGACCTATAGACTATTACTATACAATTTGCTATTCCTGGGTTATACCCTGTCTGTTAATTACTGTTCCCTCTATTCACAGCCACATTTAGCCAAATCTCGTACAAATGTTATTTTCTATTTTATGGTACGATGTGATCAGTTTGTTTGGTATATGAACCCAGTATGTTTGAGAATAATGATTGATATTGCAGAGGCTGTTGTTGGTGTTCTGGACTTAACTTGCTGGGCTGGGCAGCAAGCAGGACCGATAAGTACTCGAGACTGCTCTTACGGGTTTTGCGTGTCATTGGTTCGATCAATAAATCGCTTCTCTCTAATAAGCGGGCACAAGTTATAACATTAGACAACTGATTACCTAAATTCAGAATGTAAGAGTGAATGCCATACATTTCGTTAGCTTTCATTGTATGATTATTATATGTCGACGAAATTGAGAGAGGTGACATTCTTTCTTAATGCCGTAATATAAAAAAAGCAAAGTTACGCTGTTATATACATATGTATTCTTCTCAGTCTGGTAGCCTACACATATGAAGAGTTATAAACACTTATTACTCAACTTATGAAAATAAACCTTTCGTCATAGACTTGGTTTTCTCTTAGATGTTTGGTTAGTCGAAATTCTGAACCATATTAAGAAAATAAACCGAACAACGTAACATTAAATATGCCTACAGAGTGTTTTAAAAGTGTGATTGAAGTTAAGATCATTTATGACCATGTAAAACCTCTAAATAACTCATTATTATTATTGATTACTTAACAAATACTTTGACAGAATTTCGTTTGACTTTAAAAAAAACAAAAAATAAAAAATAATTTGTGCCGTGTGTTATGACCGAAAATGTTGTAATATTCGGCTAGTTTAATGGAAAAACTATGCTTTCACTAACTAACGACCTACTCCGAGTCCATTAAGTTATATCCCCTAGCTTTCAAGCACCCAGTTTTAGAAAATATGTTTTAAACTACTATTAAGTAGTATAAGCGAGTTTACATAAATTATTTTAGACAATTTTCCCTTAATGTATATGAACATAGTTTGCAGACGGTTTAAGGTTAAAATATTCAATATGCCCAAAGTAAACGTTTGTTATACTTTATTTAGTGAAGCTTAAGTGATTAATCGATACGGAAGTTAAAACTGACCCGTATTTATATTCCGAAAGTAGACAAACATTCGATAATAAGTCATAGGGGATAGATTTTAATAATTATGGTAAAAATAACTCATTACGTAACCATTGCCAAAATTCAAAACAATTATTCTTCTTGCTGCTTTAAAAAACATTAAGATGTTGAAGGTTGTCAGAACCATATGATATTGTAGCATACTACATTTCGTGCAATCTAATCACATTTATACCTTTTAGGAATATTTATATATGAAACATAAAAAGTCAATTAGACAAATGGAAGGTAAGAGGAAACAACGATAACAATAAAGTACACAGTGTGAAAGACAATATGAGAACCTCCCTGAACAATAAATCAGTAACATCCAAGTAGGTTACGGGTGAGAACAAATCGTTTATGAAAAAATAAGGGAGGTTTCAGTCCTTGCATAGCCAGGGCTCCAACAAACTTTAGCATATGCCGTGAAACACTTTTGTATAACACTGCAAACACTGACTAGATATCAAACCTATGACGCTACTCAATCAAATATTTCTCAATGGAGGAAAATATTTATCTGTCCTGTGGTCTTATTTGAATATTAGAGTTCATTTGCTTCACTATCTATTAAGGTGTGTGTTTAGCCACCCTACTTCCAGGTCATGATGGCTATTCCGCATACATTTGTTTTCTCACATAAGTGTAAATTGATGGACGCGATGAGATGTTACAGAGTTGTTTGCGTGCTACTTTTTTCTTGGGTGAAACAGAGACCTTAACCTTTTGACGATAATAACGAGTTGAATTGCGTAAGATGTTTTGTCGATAACTAGTTTAAGTCAACGTCTCAATATACGGATATTTGGTTTACCTCTAAATGATAGGGTAATATGGACCCACTTTTAGGGTACCAAAAGCGTAGTGACTAAGCTTTTGTTTTTTCAATGTATAATGTTTGAACAGGTGTATATGTGATCGGACTATTCAAAGTATATTGCTCATATTACATAGTTCTGATAATATTCGTCTTCTCATTCTATTATCAAAGTGATAATCAGTGATTACATAGATAATTGTCATAATTATAATCAAAGTTAAATTTTTAATGGTCATTAAGATGAAGTGATAAATAAAATTACTTAATTCCAACCACATTTATCATAACAAAAAGGATCTTATCACACCTTCCTTTTTTTACACTGTAATCTAACAGAAACATTGTTGAAATAATAATGAGTACAATTGCTGTTCAGTGTTTGCTGTTAATACTTCTGAATGTTTTAGAGGTGTTCACAGCAGGAACTTAACATTTGCAACTACTTCATTTGATACAAAGTTGTATACAAAAACGTCCAACAGTCTAATTCAATCAGAATTTATAAGAGCTGATAACTCTGTTCAGGAAGATAATGAAAGATTCACCCCTTGTGTATATATCTTTCCCATAAATACAACTATCAAAGTATTTAGTTAAATACTAAACAAAATCGGTAACCAATAGAGGACTGAGTCAATTTGACTTCGATGACTTGTTTCTATCCAGCTAATAATCCTATCAAGATAATATGCTGAACAATAAAACATGTAATGAAGAAATAAAATGACTTTTGTAAATTAAAAAGGAAATTATTTGAACGATGAAAACAGAAATAGGATCGATATCTTGAGACAAATGAGAAGTACACTGACGAGAATATGTTTGATGTAATCTTTAATTTGTAAATTAAAGTTTATGTAATTTCCGTTCATTCATGTTTTTTACGTAAGCACATAAACATTGTTATAGTGTATGGCAGAAAATGATTAATAATTCCTATTTTATTAGTTGAATTCATGAGTCGATGTAAGCTGGATCACCACTAAAAACATGGAAGCACTAGACGGCCTTGACTAATGGAGTCCGATCCGTGTCGGGTAGAGACAGGTATCTACACAAAACAATGGATAAATAGTTGCACAGCTGTTCATGGATCAATGGAAGTTAGACAGTAACGCTACTGGATGCCAGCTCAGTGGTCTACAGGTTAAGTGTCCGCGTACGAGACTAACATTGAAGTAACTACTTCTATGAATTTAGTGTTTATCTTGTTGTACTAATAAGGTGTGGTAACTTGAACTGATGCATATATGTGCCTGGTCCAACATCGTAGCTGACTGACTGACTGCGGGACCGAAGGTCCTGGGCTAGAATTCCTAGTACAGTTTCATGAACGTGCACTGCTCACGAGTCCCATACTAAGATTAAATGGCTGTCCAGCACTATCAGGTTTTCAATGGTCATCTAGCTTACATCGAATCATAAATTCGACTATCAAAATTACTACAATTTCCACTAACCCCATTCTAATAGTTCCTATTTCTTTAATATTTTTTAAACTTGATAAAAAGTACATTGAATGAAGACACTACTACGATTAACATTTCCAAATTACGGGTGAATACATATTTAAACAATGCCTTATTCAATCAATTCAATGTTTAGATGAAACACTTATATACATGCTTTGTTCTCCAAATATTCATTTTCATTCATTGTCCATTTAAAAAAAGAAAAAAGAAAAAAAGAAAAAAGAAAAAAAGAGAAAAAAACAACGAAACAATTATCACAGTTGGTGTTAACAAGTAAATTCCTTTTTTTTTCTCTTTTTTTGGAATCTTTTTTTTTCATTAATTCTGTTAAAATAATAAATAAATTTTATTAAATTATTATCTCTATTTTATCTATGATAAAACCTTCATTTTATTCTAAATATTTGACTTTAATAATAAAATAAATGATAACTGACAATTCAATTGGTATGTTTGTATGTTTTGTGCATCATGTACTTCATGTTTCTAAACACTTTTGTTCATGTTTTTTTGTTGAATTCCATTAAAATTAGAAATCGATCTAAGTTTCAATGAAATTTATTAATTGAAGCTAGACCACCATGGAAAACCTAGAAGTACCGCACAGCTGTTTCGTCCTATTGTGGGACTCCTCAGCGGTGCGCATCCACGACCCTCACCTCGCAAGATTCGAGCCTATCAGTCTCGCGCTAGAGCACTTAACCGATAGACCACTGAAATGGCCGGCATCCAACGGTGTTAATGTCTAACATATACCAATCCACGAAGTTTGAGCAACCGTTTACCACGGGATGGGGTCGCTAACCCCATGCCCAACCCTCCTCCTTTACCCGGGCTTGGGACCGGCAGTAGCCCCTGGAGGAGCTACTATCACTTGAAGTCAGTCACTAGTGAGTATATGATTATAATCAGAATGGGTTTGTGTGAAGATTTCAGTATTTTCATAGTTGAAATCATGATGAATATAATCATATGCTCACTAGTGACTGCTTCCCACTAGACCCGTGGAAAGCTCCAATTGACTCATGATTTCAATTATGAAAATACTGAAATCTTCACAAAACCCCATCTGAAATTTAACAAACTAAATAAGCCTATACTGATAAAAACATATGCTCATTAATGATTAGCTTCAAAAAGGAATTCTTAAAGTTCTAGTGAGAATCAGTGATGAATCGATTTCAACCATATCAGGTATAAGACGGTTATTCACTGAAGATAATAGAAGATCATCGTGCAATATCGTGAATTGGTTGAAGTTAAACATGAACATCGTTGGATAACGGTTCAGTGGTTTACAATTCTCATGTGAGACTGAATGTTGGGTGGTTGAGTTGTTCTTATGGGATTATGAATGTGCATTTGTTAGTTGTGCTATATTAGAATGAAATGGTCATCCATTGGTTGCAGATTTCCTTTCAATAGCGATCCAATATTAATCGGTGCACAACATTTAAAAGGAAATTAAATTTTTACAATTAAATATATAAGATATTTGGTGGAGAGTAACTGCAAGAATTAAAGCGGAATTATTTGGAAACATTGACTTGATGTTAGAATTTTAGGTTAATTATGAAGTGTGAACCCAACTATCAAATTAGACCAACCCCCATAAAATCTCTTCAACAACTTGATAATAGTTAACTTATTATGGACTTATTACAAGATGTTTTTTTGAAATTTTAGTGTGGAATTGTGACTAGTGGAGTTTTGATATACAAGAAGAGAAACAGTTATTTTCAAATAAATAGTCAATAATGTTTTTGCTACTTCGTAAATTGTTCAAATTTGGTAATGTACCAGTGGGCATCAACTCAATGGTTTGAATAGTCAGGCGCTCGCAGTGAGATTTAAAGGTTTTTGGTTTAAACTATACTGTGATCGTAGGTGTACACTATTGAGAATTCATATACTAGAACAAAATAAATGTCCCGTACTCTCTAGTTTTCACTGATACCCCAAATTTTATCAATCTATTACATATTAAATTATTCCTAACGAAGGATTTGCTTGTTTCGGTGGTTAGTGAGGAAACTGATTTTAGAAAAATTAACATAGTAAGAAAGTAATTGAGCAACAAACTTTATTGTACACCACTCCTCAATCTCAAAAAATGTTACCTGAACACTTATAAGAAAGAACAAATTCAAGCATATTGATAAGAACAGGTCGCAAAATTCTAGATTCACAAATAAGACAATTGAAAATCTTAGTCAAAATATATTAATAGTGTTAAACAGTTTGAACAATGTAACAAGAAGATTTAGACATACGTTGGCTACCAGTGAGTACTTGTAAAAAAACACTTATCTGTAATCTTTATAGGGCTGAAACTCTAGCGTGTCCCAGATTATGTCATTCAGTGTTACAGTCATAGATATTAATGTCGAACTTTACATGTTATGTTTGACTGTCTTCATGAATGAGATCATTCGACAGATTCATTATTAAGTAGGAACCAATTTTATGTTGTTCTCTTATCTGATGATCAATAGTCTGTCGATCAAACACAAAACAACTCAAAAATACTGCATTATTATTTAAACTTTCTCTTTAATTCAATGGAGCACATTCTATGAAATTCAGGAGAGAAATAATAATTTTATAATTGCACATTAATCATACCTACTTTAAATAATTTATGTTCGAATGTTAATAAATCTGAAAATACTTTGGTTTCTTGATGAATAGTGTTAGAACAGAATGAAATGACTTTATAAGAGTTTGGACCTATCCGTCATTTATGTTAAGAACTTCAACTAATCAGTCAATTTGTGTGTATTCGCAACCTGAGAGGATTGCCTAGATAGTGTAATACAATTACAAGTTATAATAAAGTTGTACTCAAGAGCTCAATGAACAACAGAGTAGGTGCTTGAAACAAAAGATACTTGGATACGAGTCCCAAAGAAGATATTAACACAAACCTTGGTAAATCCATCTGAATTATCCCAAAAAGCTCGTCCGTAATTATAATACAAGTAGATATTCGACTATCGAGAATGAAGCAATTTTCAAATATATACTTTTATTACATATATTATGTATAGTTGAAGTCATGAGTCCATTGAAACTAGACCACCATGGAAAACCTGCAAGCACTGGACGGCCGTTTCGTTCTATTGTGAGACTCCTCAGCAGTGCGCATCCACGATCACACCTCGCGAGATTAGAATCCAGGATAGTGGCCTAGTTTCAATTGACTCATGATTTCAACCACATAAAATTACTAAAATCTCCACAAAATCCCCTCCTGATAATGAAAATATATTATACCTGACCACATAAATATCATAGAACATATAAATAGTATGATCTAATCACTCTAAGGGAATATATTCAAGACATTAAAGTACATAATAATGTATATTTATATTTAATAGTACACAGAAATACATAAACATTATTAAATACCTACATGTACTTACAAATGATTAAGTTATATATATAAAAGAAGATTCCCAAGAATGTATTATAACCCATAATCCCATTTATGTGCACAGTAACTGAAAATAGATAAGCACATACACACATATATAAAGACATACATTACATACATACTTGCAAAAGATACCAAGGTGTATAATATAACTGATCTGGTTTTTCTTTTTTTTTTTTTTGATTTGTTCTAATCAAAATACATAATAGTCTATATCAAAAATTGATTTGTAAACTAAACATAGTGACATTTTCATTTAAAGAATTTCTACTTTTATTATTATTATTATTCATTGTATCTATGGGCTGATCATGTATCAATAAGGAATTTCTGATGAAAAATCAGTTGAAGAAGAAGAAATAGAAACTAATCAGTATAGTGAAAAGAATAAGATCCTTTCCTCTTCAAGAAATTAAAGTTTTACTTATTTTGTTGAAACAACGAGAAGTTCGAGAAAAGCGAATGATAATTAATCAGTTAGTTATGGATGTTTAATGGGAAAATGTAGTGAGGGTGGGGGGGGGTGATTTTTGACGAGGCTATAAATTATGGACGAAACAATCAGATTTAAGATAACAGGTTTTGGATTTTAACATGAAATTCATTCATCCATTTGATTAAAGAGCGTTTTGATATATTATAGCTAAAGTCAGTTTTTGATGAAAACCTCTAAATCTAGTTCCTAACCTTAACCATCAAATGTACATCATAATTCTAATTCCTCATACTGCTTTATTACTCTTATTTAGTTCTAGTTAGTAGGTGGATGTTCTCAAAGTCACTTTGATGTAGCTCAAAGGTCATCCATGAATTATTGTCTCGCCGAATTTTTAATCCAGTTTGAGCAACAAGATTTACAGAATAAAATAGATTTCACTTAACAACCATTTTACTTGTGAATATATTCCTTAAAAAAAAGCCTATTCTTAAAGAAAAGTAAAATGTTCATAAATGTTATCTTTAAATGAAATCGATAACGGATATAAAATAGGGATATATTTAAGAGTTTGGGTTTCCTTATATTTATGTTAAAAACTGTATTTGATCAACCTTTATCGATTGAATGTGTTAATATCTATATGAACTCAATAGGTCAGTGAGTAACTCATTAGGCATATGTAGTGGATTTAAGTTTCACTGTGAATATCAACACTGGGATATAGATAAATATAACCTATGAGTTCCACGTAAAACAAAGCGCACATCCTGCATTCTACAAGTAAATATAATACAAATTTAATAAAGTTGACATCCTCAACCATTCAAATGGAATGTACTTTTTAATGAAGTCATTCATCTACTTAAAGTAGGCTCTCATGATAATGTACAAAATGATAATCAAAGTTTCTCAATTAAAACTGTCATGACTCGAAAAATGTAATATAATCAAAATCAATGCCGTCTCATAGTTTAGCTCAGATGAACTCGTGATTTTAACTGTGAAAAGAAATATTCTTGCACTTAATTTGTGTTTTTAAAACCAACACGACAAAAAAGATTATTTCATTGTTATTTCATAAGACAATTACTCTCGAGGCTAGGCATTTTTGAAAAAGTTTCCTTGCTGACAATGACGAGGATGGGAATTTTACACAAGAATGATTGACATTTGTTTCAAAATAAAAAAAACCTTTTTTGTTTTTGTAGTCTACTGACAATAGGAGCAGTCATAAAAATGAATAAAAATAGCTCAAAATCATGATCCAGTCTAGATTAGTCAAGTGTTAAGAACTAGGAAGAACTGGATGGCTATTCTATCGTAGTGTGGAACTACTTGAAAGTACATACCCACGATCCCACAACTGTGAATCAAACACAAGTTATTCAATCTTTGTGCGAATACGCTTAACCACTAAACCACTGAGTTAGAACCTGATGGTGTACAATATGAACTCCAGTCAACCGACGATATTGCGTAGCGACCTTTCATTGTGTTCAGAAGATACCTTCGATAGATTCGACACGACTGAACCTAACTCATCAAGGCTCAATGGTCTACAGTTTAAGTGTTCGCCCTCAAAACTAATTTCTTGGTTTCGATCCTTTAAGATGGGATCATCAGTGTAAACTTCCGAGAAATCTTGTACTAGGACAAGATAGCTATAGAGTTCTTCACGGTTTTAATGAATTTTAATCGTATACTGAAAAGTAGATCATCTTAAAATGTAAATAAATAATTCGATCCTATTTTTATCTATATAATTAAGTTGATTTCTATATAAAACTAAGCTAATAAGATAAGATCTCTAAACTTTTCTAAGATGAAGAAAGAGCTATTCAACAAGTAACTTTATACCATTAAAAATTGTTTTTTTCTCTTTTTTTTCTGAAAAACAAGAATGAATTGGTATAACTAACAGAATATTTTTTTCTAGTATCAAGTTTTCAAATATCACGATAAAAAGAAATTTACACACACACACACAAAAAACAAAAGAAGCTCAAATTTGAAAATATTGAATATACTAATATTTCACTGATTAAGTAATACAAATAAGATAAGTAAAAATTTACAAATGATTTAGTTGAAACACTAATAAACCTA
This sequence comes from Schistosoma mansoni, assembly GCF_000237925.1. NCBI lineage: Eukaryota > Metazoa > Platyhelminthes > Trematoda > Strigeidida > Schistosomatidae > Schistosoma > Schistosoma mansoni. Next base: position 54,080,638 of record NC_031502.1, read on the forward strand.
CACACACACACACACAGAAACACAAGATCAACATATTGAAGGGGATACTCATTTTAACCCACCCACCCCATCCACCCCCCGTACCCATAGTTTTCTGTTTAATAAGAGTGATATTACATCGCATAAACATTTTCAATATTAATTTAATCAAATTTTTGCCCAATTTTTTGTAAAAAAAAAAGAAAAAAAATGGAAAAAATAGTTTTACTCAACTAGAATATAAAATATACCAATAAATTATTATTACTTTAACACTTTATATTCATCATTGTATTCATAGACGGGTATATATTCTTATAGATACATATATGTATCCATATATTAGTGTGGATGTTTAGGCAAACTAGTCAAATAGCAAAAAAACAACAACAAAAAAGAAATTTACCGATATCTTCATATTATGTTTGTTTATTTATTTATTTGTTTGGTTGTTTGTATGTTTGTATGTTTGTTTGTTTGCGATGAAATTACTTTTTTCACGCTACAAAATATGGATAAATTACTCAAATTTTACAAGAATAATAATTTTAATAAGTAATATTGATAATAATAATAATAATAATAATAATAATAGCAAGCTTATTGAAGATAAAGAAAATCAGTTTTGTCACTTTACTCAGATATTTACCGAAATAAAGAGTTTTCGGATATGAATAGTATCTATGTGTAATTAAAAAGAAATTAAAAAGAAATTCAATATAGGCCCAATTACAAAAACAGTAGGTAGGTATTACAATCATGATATTGATGTCTTTTGAAAAAGATATTTCCCAATTATTTTCGTAGTTGAAATCATGAGTCAATTGAAGCTAGACCACCATCGGAAACCTAGAAGCACTGAACGGCCGTCTCGTCCTATTGTGGGACTCTTCAGCAGTGTGCATCCATGATCCCGCTTCGCGAGATTTGAACCCAGGACCTATCAGTCTCGTGCGCGTGCGCTTAACCACTAAACCATTGAACTGGATGGCATCCAACGGTGTTAATGTCTAACTTCAACCAATCCACGAAGTTTGAACAACCGTTCAACAATTGTCTTCAGTGTTTCACAACAGATGTGGTTGAACTCCACTGGTTACTGCTTCTCACTAGAACTCCAGGAAATATCTCTTGAAGTCGGTCACTAGTGAACATTAAACGATAAATATAATCTTTGTGTAAAGTATTTCATACAGTTTTGAGTAAAATGTAGACAAGATCATAAACTAGTCAATTAACTTAGCCTTGTTACTAAAAAAAAGGCATTAACCTAAGACATGAGTACTACTAAAGAGTTATAATCAAATACGAAACATGTCTACCAATCTCTGATTCTGAATAACTGTCAAACTAAAGACAGTAAGTGATATAAACTTTTCTCAAATACACAAATACATATTCAAAGTGCTTCCAGGTTTTCCCTGGTGGTCTAGTTTCAACTGACTCATGATCTTAACTATATCAAAGTGAATTGTTCAAATATACCATGAATATTGTATTTACATTTAATCACTGAGTTGCAGTACTAACAAACAAATATAATTTTAAAGATTATTTATGATTGTTTATTATTCTTGAGATAAAGATATAAGACTTCGTTCAGAGTATCTTCAAACAGCCTACCATAACTACGGTCTTATATGTCGTCATATGAATAACAACTTGTCGTAACTAATCAACTGTCAGTTATGTAGATTATTCATTGAGGCATTTTCTTTGCTCCACTCAAAAACAACTAACATAATTTAGTAAAGAACTTATTCCGTCTCATCTATTTCGAATTCAACATAATTACCACCATGAAACCTTTATGTCTATTTTCAAAATGCTCATAAACTTATGCAAACTACTCAAATCTTCCATGATTATTGAAAAATTCATTTCATCAATTACGGGACTCCAAATAATTACTTCATTAACCTTTTCATGTTTTTCAGTTTCATTCTGAAATGACCTAACACATCAGTAATCATACATATATATATGTAGTTATTACTGACTACTGCCGTTCTTTCAATCCTTTCTATGTCTATAACTTCATGTTATATTCTATCTCAATAGGTTACACAGTTTAATATGAATACAGTTATAATTAGCTGTGAATTATAGGTTAGGTCAAGCTGATTTCAAGGAAAAAGCGAAAAAACATGATTTCTAAACTTTTACACAAAGTACCGATTACCCAATACGTATTTCGTTAATTCATCAATCTTGCCACAGTTACTATGACTAATTCTTACCATGTCTTAATGTGTCCAGTATAAATTTTTTTTATAAAAAAGCACAACTGTTTAGTTTGTATAGAATTCTTCAATGACAGAATGACCTTATGTCTTTTTCTAAAATAAACTACTGACTAGTATTTAAAGTAACTTCATTATTTGACAATTTTCTTCAATGTCACCAATTTACAAAAGAAAAAATAGGTGTGTACATGGTGACAATTGTGTTATATAGTACAAAAGGATAGTAATAATAATAATACTATAATACTGGAGTTCTGTAGGAATTTCAAGAATAAGTATTTCCTCGACTAAACTTGGCAAAAGAAGAGCCTTTTCGAGAAAAAAAGAACGCTGATCCATTTAAACTATGCACTGAAAGTTAAGGGGCTTTCATATAAAAGAGTTAAGATGTCTTATAATGTAAGCTGAGATTATTTGAAAGTAATCAAGATGACACTGCTTTTCATAGCCAGAGAAACAATTATTGTAAATGTATAGAATGTCTGGACAATATGAGAGACGTAAAGGACTATTGAAATAGCGCCGGAAAAAATTATGAATGATAAAAATATAATATAACCCATTGGTGAATGAATCATTCGATACGGTCTAAAATGACTGTAAAACTTGATTTTATTGTTAGAATATCTTTAGTGAAGCTTTGGAATAATTCGTCGTCAATAATTTGTCGTCAAGATGACTATAGAACCTAAATAACTGACATAATTTCGAAGTAACAAGATTTGTGAGGTTACTGGTTAGTTTTCACTGAAAGCTCATACACCTAGAAGTTTGATTTATATTTGAGCTCTTCATGAACTATTTTAGTGAACGAAAACACCGATCGGGAAAATCAAATGTATTTGAATACAAAATTACGGAACATCATGGTAAAATCTGAGAACCACACAGTAATTACTTCATTTGCAAAATATCAATCAATTGTCTCAGACTTCATTGTTCTTTCATGTCCATACCAATCATTCACTGTTCTCGATCTTTTTCATTTGATCTTCTTAACCTTACGCCACCAGGTATTTCAGTTTCCATTGAAGATACATACTAATTATATCTGTCAATATCAGTAGTACAGACCATACTATAAATACTTTGATAATTAATTTCTCAAGATCTTCACAATATTTGTGTACAGAATCGTTTTCACAAGTGAGGGAAACAATGTCATGAGATAAGGATCCAAAAATCATGTTAATGAAACTACTAACGTTCTTAAGAAATATATATGAAACAAAGGTATCAGTTGTTCAAAGTGTCGGTAATAATATAATCTGATTGAGAGCTTTCTATCGACAAAAACCAATAGGAACGAGATCTCAAAAAAATTGTTATAGGTAAAAACCTGCATTATAAAGAGTAGATGCTTAGTGTAATTTTCACTCTTCACATAATGTCACTTTTGTTTCGTGTTAGTTCATAAACAGTTCCTTATCGATTGGAAGTGATTTGAACACTAAACAAAGGTGTCTTGTACAATGTTCTGAGGCTATCGTCATGGAATAATGTTAGTTTTTCATCCATTAAAGACTAGAAACCACGAATATCTGCTTGCTTTCATTATTGGACTCTTCTTCAGTATGTAGCCAGGATCTCACCAGGGATCGAACCTGGAAACTTTCGGTACGACGACGAGCCCGTTAATCTTTGGATCACAGATGAAGAAGCCAATGTTTCAAATGTTTAGTTTCAATCCATCGATGACATTCATAACTCGAATGCTAGTCAGCAGCTTCTTGTTCCTAGGAAAATGTTAAAATCTGTTATCTCTATGTCTATTAGTCTTTTATATTATAATATGGTTTCGTCTATTCTTTGTTAAATCTTCTATGACTTCAATTTCCTTTTTGATCAAACAAACAACTAACTACTAATTAAAGCTTTAATCATACTACTGTCATAATTTTCTCTTTTTTTAAGGTTTAAGTCCAGTATTCATGAGTTCTTCTCACCGATTTAATCAGTTTAACAACTAATTAGATACTAACATGAAGTAACTTCATAGTGTGGTGTGGGTTACTTATACCCACATAAGTAGTATATGGTGAGGGTCAGGCATAGAATGTATTTTGGCAGAAAATCGATAAGAAAAGAACAGAAACAAAGAGCAGTCGGTATGAAAATGCATGAACAATGACATCAGAGGAGATGGAGTGATGTTCACATTGATATTCGGATATAGCACATTCTCCTCCAAACACCAACTGACTATTTCTTGATATAAATTCACTTGATATTGTTTACTTTGATCTTCTCATTGATTTTTAGGACTGCAATTGATCAGTTTGTTATTGAAATATGTGTGTACTGCCTCGACTTTGCCTTAATTTACAAGCATTAGGACGGAACACGTATCCTGGATTCCACTGCTAGTCACTATCCATGTTTGCTTATTTCTCGATTTGTTGAGTCTAGATAATCACTAATTTATTCAATGAGTATGGAGGCACTGTTAATTACTGTTGAATTTGACTAGAAGAAAATTGTGATCAAATGACAAAAACGAGCAATTTTGTTTAGGATTTACTTATGCTAAAACAGGCTGATCAACTGTATTCCCTAACATTAGAAACCAGAAAACAGAAACTCCGTACAAATAATATTAAACTATCGTTTATACTAGTGAATACCTCTATTATTGTAAAAAATAATGATACTATATATATATATATATATTTGGTGATGATATGAAGGACTATGACATACAGTAAGTAAAAATCAAGAACACCAGTATTTTTAAACACCCGATTCATTATGGTGTAAGGAAATATAATCACTGATTGGTTAGATAACATATTAAACATAAATGTTCTTCGGTGCAATTGTTCAGTTAGTTTAATAGAATGTTGATGGTGTTTTGTTCTCTGAGCTGGATGGTTTGGTCATGGATCTGTCATCGTCCTTCTGAACGACCTCATCATCACTTCTACCGGAAGTTTGTGCTGATGATGTCGTTCAGAAGGACGATGAAAGCTGCACGATCAGACCATCCAGCTCAGAGAACAAAACTCCATCAAAATCATCCACCTGAGCTACAAATCTTCTCCACCATCTCAGTATAATAGAATCCAATACATTGTGCTGCAACACTATACAACCATACTAATCTGTCACCATTCTGTTTGAAATACATTATCAGCTCTAATATAGAATCTTACAATCTTCATCATTAGTAACAATTATACTAACAACATGTAAACTATAGTAATTGAATAACATAGGATTAATGATACCTTAATAAACGATTTAATATTAAGTATTTATGATGTAAACTTAACTATAGTGCATATATAAACAAACGAGGATAAAAAAACATTTTATTTCTACTGAAGGTCAGTCTTGATTCAAAAAGCTAAGCGATATGGTCTGATATTGGTGCCTGGTAAAAATCCATGAAGAACATTTACTTTTGGGATTTCAGATACGCTTTGCTGATAAGTGTCAACTAGAGCAAAATTTATTAGTGTGACTTACTGTTAAACATTTCTAAATACATATGGAATGTGATATCGATTCGATGTCTAAGTAAATTATATACAGTTCAATACATTTAAAGTTTCATGTATAGTTGAAATCATGAGTCAATTGAAGCTAGACCACCAAGGAAAACCTGGAAGCACTGGACGGCCGTTTCGTCCTATTGTGGGACTCCTCAGAATTTGAAGTTTATTAAAAATTAAGAAATCGAAGGTCCCGGATTCGAATCTCACAAGTGGAACTGTGGATGCACACTGCAGAAGAGTCCCATACTATGATGAAATGTCCATCCTATGCATCCAGGTTTTCCATGTTCATTTAACTTCAATCAATTCATGATTTCAACTATTAAAATTAATGTGTTAAATTGAGGGAAATAATATTAAAACGATATACAACATACTAGATTTGAAAATGTTCTTAATTAAGTATTACTTTTAATATGTTAAGGTCACTTAATTGTTTAAAAGTATAATCTCTTTTGAAATGTCCATAGTTAACTATGACAAGCAGGATATTACTTCGCTCTTTACATATGGTCTGAAAATATTTGTAAGATAATAAATGAAGGTTACATTGGCCGTAAACATCAAATAATATGATAACTGACCTCTAATTGTCATAAGAAGTTAAGATAACAATAATTAATCTGAAAATATAATGAATATACTTCAAATTGTAAATGATATAGAGGGATTTTTAGAAAATAAAAAAAGCCAGTATGTGAAAATAATTTAAGTCAATGTAATTTGATTATTTTAAAGTACACATTTTAGCAACTATTCGTGAACCGGTTAAAGTTATAAATCAACACCGTTGAATGGCGGCTTAGTGGTTCTAGAGGCTAAGCGATCGTGGGCAAAACTGATAAGTCCTGGGTTCAAATCTCATGAAGCGGGATCGTGGATGAGCACTGTTGAGGAGTCCCACAATAGGACGAAACGGCCGTCCAGTGCTTCTAGGTTTTCCATGGTGGTCTAGCTTCAATTGACTCATGGATTCAACTATAAAATTACTAAAATCTCCACGAAACCCCTTTTGATAACTATCCTATAACCAATATCGATTATGGTTAATTTGGGTTAAACTATTCCATTAAGTTAAATAACAGATATTGTCATTGGAACAGTAACAATTCGCATACTTCTTTGTACTGTTATGATCACTAGACCAAAATGATGGAATCAAGCTAAAATGTTGGTTTTTTAAATATCATTAGATGATTCGTTCTCCTCCCGATGTATTTATGTACTCAAATCCTATCAATTGCTTTTGATCTGACTTGCCGTGCCCTTATGCGATTTGTCTATAAATTTGCCTATGTAATTGCTCTTATATACTTATTCACCTCTCTGTTTCAAATTCTCTTGATGTGCTTATAGCCTTGTGATCTGCTCTATGCGCTAATAAACTGTAGTTGTCGTTTCTCATTGTCTTTTGATTTCAAACAGCATTGAGATTTATATGATAACGGTTACAAAGGTGATTGACTAACGAAGCACAGCCACTACAGCATAATACACAACGACATTGAGAAGTACATTACAATGACGATGATGATTTACAGTTTAGGGGAACATTTTTGTTAGCATTGCATTCCTCAACGAAGGCATTATAATCCTATCAGAAGTGTATATTACAATTCATAATAAAGGAATATGTTGAAAAGTTCACCATGACTTTTGTAGGCATATGTTTTATAAGCATATGTTCAGTCCGTCACAGTTACCCAAAGGTATACAGTAACCTTACGTTTTTGTTTAACATAAAAGTACAATCATCGAAAAAAAAGAAATGCTGTCGAATCATATAGATTTACATAACAACCTGTACTAAGACAATCACTTCTGACAGATATATGAAAGTTTAAACTGTTACTATAATATAAACATAGTGACATGTCATAAATTCCCTAAATCTTAACTTAGATAAGAAAGTACAAAGAAACAATTTCTGAAGAGAACTGACTAAAATAAAATCGATTAACATCAGTGAGAAACGTAATGAATAAATAAGTTACTATAGATTATGTGACATAAATTTACCTGATTTAAAACCAATTAAGATAAATCTCAGTTGGGCATATGTTTATTAGTTATCAACTTATGATGAATTAAATAAACATACTAAATACTGTGAAAAAAGTGCGAACAATAAGTGTGTAACCCAATTCATTTTTGTATTGGTTGTTTGAATCTTCCCGTTGAAATTTAGAACTGCAACTGATGAGTCGCTTATTGACATATGTGCATCTTGTGTGAATAGGTTCGATATTACCTCAAGTTACAAGCATTATAAATACAAATGGATGGTGACTTGCACTGGGATATAGAACACGCAACATCAAATCTATGATGCAGGTACATCCAGCTAACGAGTCCCAAATGGGATGAAACGTGAGTACTGGATTCCTCTGTTAACTACCGTCCACCTCCATTTATAGGTGAGTTACCGTTTTTCTAAAGGTGAAAGAATCCTACAAAGGTAAATATACCATGGAAATTTTAAACCCTCGATTGTATTAACAAGTAATCTACCAAAGTTTATATCACCAACTAATCTTAGTTAAACAACTACTAAAAATCAGGAAACAATGGAAATTTCTCACAGTTTTCAATACTATTCTAACTAGAATTGATTCAGTATATGAACACTAATATTCAACAATCTCCACCATTCTTTCTCTATATAATGTTCCTGTTTAATTCAAAAGCTATATTTATATATATATATATTTGAAATCATGAGTCAATTGAAGCTAAACTACTATGGAAAACCTGGAAGCACCGGATAGCCGTTTCATTTTATGGTAGGACTCCTCAGCAGTGCGTATCCACGATCCTACCGAGAACAATTTCAAGTTTTTAAATTTTTATATATTTTATCAATATATTGATTCAGTTATAAGGTAAATTTTTTGTTTATATTAAAGATAGAGTTTTTTTGATATTTTTGATGGAAATTAGTATCCCTGTTTACAATTTTGTTTATCATATTTATTGAAATATTAGCCAACTTGTAATGATGTAATAAAGATATAAATAGTTTACATATTAATAATTTATTCAGCGAATATTATCGATTCATGAGAGTCATTAGGTCAGTCATAAACAGAATTAAACCTTATATACATGTACATCGGTGCGACTAATCACACCATATCGTCTTACTGAGATGAATTTATTAAGAGGAATACCAGAACAGTGGTAAAAATAGTAATAGCAGTAGTATCACTGACAGTAAACACAGCTTAAGCATGAGAGATATAATTCAAGATGGAAGAGTTGACTGATTGAATAATTTTGTGATATGGAAAACTTGAACCTTGAAGATAACAGCGTTATTAATACGTTTGCTTTCTGTAAGTTCCAGATGAATGAATTTCTTCAGACAGTATAGATGATGATGATGATAAATATCTATAATAAGAACCTAATCATTTTGAGAATATTATGTTTAACTTGCAAGTAATAATTGAAAACCAGTATAGGAATAACTAAACTGCCGTAGCTTATTCTTACTAGAAAAACGTTTATGATCTAAAGGAAACCATCAGATATACAAAGATTCTGCTACATTTTTCATAAAACAGATCATTAATTTTGATCCCATATGTACTTATCGGTTAATGAAGGGTATATAAATTTTTAAGGGCATTGCCAGATTCGTTCTTCAAAGCTCACTATTATAGTGTAGTATCAATAATTTACCGAGTATCATGTTTGCATATCATTGCACTAAAAAAGACCTATCTGATTTATAACAAAATATTTTATTTATTCAACAAAGTTATGATTAACTGCTACTAAATACTGTATATTCTTTACTAATACAACTCAAGTTTTATAAGCAAAGATGGATAGTGGCTAGCAGTAGAATCCATGACGCGCCTCTAGTCCTATTTGGAACTCGTCATTTGGATGTACCTGCATGTCAGAGGTGATGTTCACTCTGGGATAACGCGATGGCGTTTGAAGCGAAAGGTACTGGGTTCGAGTCGCAGAGTGAACATCAACTCTGAGATGCAGGTACATCCTGCTGACGAGTCCCAAAAATAGGACGAAACATATTGCAAGCCACTATCCATATTTGCTTATATTGCTTGTGAATTAAGGCAATATCGATGCAGTCCGCACAGTATGCACATATGCCAATCAGAGACTGATCAGTTGCTGTCCTAAGCATCAATGGGAAGATTCAAACAAACAATACTAAGTGAATATACAACTCCAGTTTGTTTTGTGTTTCTCATCGAAAGATTAATCTCACAAATTTCTATAAGTTCTTTAAATTTATAGGTGCGATTTGTTGCTATGGTTAAATACTCGTAAAATATCTATTCAATATGACGTACGAAAACTACTTCTATCTCATTTTAAATAATTAACCAATCACTTTTGTTTTGCATCATTCATACTTAACAAAACTATCTGAATTCAATCTTGTTTACTTATATCAATCTTGGATAACTAGATTATTACCATTATTATTCTATTCTGTTAAATGATATCAATTTTTAGTTTATATTTATTCAAAATCGATCATTGACTATAAACCATTATCCCCAAAACAATTAAATTTAGACATTAAAAAAGAAATGAAAAACAATATATTGTGGTGTGGGCTACTTATATCCACATAAGTAGTATATGGTGATGGTCAGGCATAGAATGTATTTTAGCAGAAAGAATCGGTATAAAAATGCATGAACAATGATATCAGAGTAGATGGACTGATATTTACAGGAGAAATAATCAAGATTGATACAATTGATTGTTATTTTGAAAATTAACTATTTACTGTATGGTTATCCGAATTTAGTGAGATAGTTTGTAATTTGTGCCCAATTGCATTCCATTGTCCCCTACTCGTATTCTTGTTCCCTACAATATGATCTCAACTGTTATGAACTAATTCATGACATAAAGAAATGTTAAATAAATAAGATATATGGTCACAAAGTAAACAGAATAACAACAACAGCAACAACAACGAAAGGAAGAAAAGAAGAACCACGTACATCATCTATAATAATCTATTTTGAATAAATTTTAATTTTATTCATAAATAAACAAGCCGATTCATTATGAAATTTGGTAAATACTCAATGGATTTATATGAGTGACAATTATAATTTGATCAATGTACAATTTAGTAAAATATTTTTATGTTCAATTTATAAACAAGAAAGCGATTTATTAGTAATCTTTTTCTTTAGAAAAGGATTTTGGTGGAGATTATAGTGATTTATTGGTTGAATTCATAAGTTGATTCAAATTGGACCATATTGGAAAATTTGGAACCACTGAACGATTGCTCAATATCGTTGGTTAGTTAAAGTTAGATATAAATATCATTGGATGACGGTTTAACGTTCTAGAGGTTTTACGCTTGAGTATGAGATCGAAAGTCTTGGGTTCGAATCATGCGAGCAGGGTCGTGAGTGCGCACTTCTGAGGAGTCCCATATAAGGATGAAATAGTCTTCCAGTACTTCAAGGTTTTCGATGGTGGTCTAGCCTTAATCGACTCATGAATTCAAATATTAAATATTACTTCCTATATATAGTATAGATATTTATGTCACTGTAGATAGTAACGTTACTCAATCTCTTTTATAAATTTGCTTCATAGATACTTTTGTTTAATAGGTTGTATATTGTTTCTGGATTATAATTTAACTGGTGAATTACATAAAAAAATAGTTAAGAACAAAAGTATATTCGTATATTAAAATGATCTTTTCCAGAATCGATTTTAAGTAGAAAAGTATCGATAACCAAAGAACACTGGTTAGTTGATATATTGAAGTTGGGGAATCCTTCACAATTTTCACATATGACGTAATCAGAATTCCAACCCAAAATCTCTAGACTTCTAATGGTCATATTTATAAGTTCAATCAATTCGTAATATTGGAGGACCATCATCCACTGTTTTAGGTGGTAAATGTCTCACTTTTGATGTAGATGAAGTGTAAAAGTCATGACTTTTCACTAGAACTACGGGCATTATTTTGTTATTCAGTTACTAGTTAGCATATTATCATTATCACTATCTTTATCATTACTTGGATTGAATATAACAGATATCTAGTGCTTCTTGGTGGTTAATGTTTGTCTAGCTAAAGTTAGTCCATGATGAAAATTACTATGAAATACTACACTTTAGATCATTTATTATGTAGTAATAATATATTATAAACGATTATAAATAAATAATATATTTGTAATATCCTAATGAGTAGAAAAATTAAATTTTCTAACGTTTCGTGACTCAGTGTAAGCCACTTCTTCAGAGAATAAATAACCAAATTAACATTAATCCAAGTTTAAATAGTACAATGGAACAACACGAATAGTAGATGCGATCAACGAAAAAAGGTCTACGCAAGATACTCAATATCCGTTTTCCGGATAGCATCAGCAACAGACTTCTGTGGGAGAGGACAAACTAGCTTCCAGCTGGAAAGGAAATTAGGAAAAGGCATTGGAAGTGGGTATGACACATATTGAGGAAATCAACAAACTGTATCACGAGGCAAGCGCTAACTTGCAATAGTGAAAGGAAGTGGAAAAGATAAAGGCAAAAGAACACATTACGTTGGGAAATAGAAGCAGATATGAAAAGGATGAAAAGGAACTGGAAAGAAGTGGAAAGGATTCCTTGTGACAGGGTTGGATTCAGATTCTATTCCTGACCAGTGCAGGAACGTGAATGTAAACTGCTCAAGAGTCCCATACTAAGATGAAACAGTCGTTCAGCACTTCCAATCTCTTATTGGTAGTCCAACTTGAATCGATTCATGAATTTAACTCTTAAAATTACTACATTCTCTATACATTCCCATTCTGTTTTAAAAACAAAGCTATTCTTTTAGAATATTAATATCAAATGACTAAATAAATTTGACTTTAATCATAAATGACTAACTGACTTACTAGTCTAAGAAAATCAAAACATGATCAATCTGCAAAACAAATTGATTTTGATTTTCGGACATTAAAAAACGAACTTTTTACAGAATAAACTAAATATAAAGAGAAGAAAAGCATAAATCAGCTGGAAGCTATAATGGAATAGATAGAAAGTGATTAGTAATGAAATCCATGATGTACGTTTTGTCCTACTTGAGATTTGTCAGGCGGATGTGGATAACGCTTTGAAAGTCTTATGGTAAAGGTACTTGGTTGAAAACTTGGAGTAAACAACAAAATTTAATAAGTAGGTACATCTATCAAAGTAGGCTCATATAGAGCGGAACGCATGTCCCGGATCCAAACGATACACACATTTTAACTGTTTGTTTTTATTATAAAAAAATTGTTACATATTCCCCATAATGAAGAAATCTGAATACGATGTTAATCTGTGCCAACCAAGACTGATCAAAATTCAGTCAAAATCGACAACAAACGGATAACACGAAGCAAGTAATAATTGAACTAACAAAAATGGTATTTTTAAGAATTTACTGATTTATTGCAAATTAAGATACCAAATAATCGGTTACAACAACACTCTACACTCAAAACCAGACGATAATATGCATACTGGATAAGTTAAAAATGCTCAATGATAATGCACCAGTCTGAGATAGTTACAAAATGCACAGGTAACGTCGATTCCTTCAACATAACAGAATGCTAAATTGCACGGAACTAGTATTTTCTTAAGACCACCTATAACTATGTAATATCATAAAATAGTACATACGATGTCAAGTATCTTTCGACTAGTGGTCCAAAAGGAACTTGATTGATATAATTTAATCAGTATTAAAGAACTAGACAAACATTGGTTACTAATCAGTACTCAATCAGCGGTAATTAATAACTTCATATATGTATAACTATGGTGAACATTACGAAAACAAAAATGCCGAAATTCCTTCCAATTATGTAAGATGATGCATTTATACAAGTACGCACACAAAAATCTTATTCATATGTCTATCAGATACACTTCCTACTGAGGAGTTTTATTTTTCATCTTATCCTTTGATAGAATCCAAGAAAAAACATACCCAACTACATGAAATACATTACAAAACTGTACTTCTATGCATGTTCATGCCTAGATATGCATACTATATTGTACATATACATATATAAAGTTGTTTCAGACCATTTTATCAATCTTCAGTAATATCCTTAACATACTATTCTATATTCCTTATCAGTTCTTAATCAGTTGTAACTATAATTCAATCATAATACTGAATTTTTTCTTTGAGTAATTCACTTTATGAAAATTGGCGAAGATACATTCCAATGTACCAGTGTATATATCATACCCCCAAAAAAATAAATCGGAATGCATGTACACATACCACATCCATATGTACATCACTCATTATATAATAATAATAATCCTTACAATGGTAGTTTAGATAAATAGAAAATGTAAGAATAAATCAATCATAATTTTTGTGATTTCTTTTTTTAAACATTTTTTATTCAGGACAAAAAAATTTATTTTTTTTCCGAAAAAAAACAACCCTATAATTATTCCGTACACCCAGAATTAATTCCCCAATGTATACATATATATATATATACATATGTTTGCCCAGGACAAGGTTGGATGGAGAATGCTGGTGGGCGACTCATGCTCATCCATCAGGGGTAATAGGCGTAAGGAAAAAATTCAGTAATTTAAACCTGTGCATATATTTTGAGGTTATTATTTGTTTTATAAACACAGATATAATTGACTAAAATATAAATAGATATAAAATCTTCACAGAAAATCCCCTTATCATATGCTCACTAGTGACCGGCTCCATGAGGTATTTCCTGGAGTTCTAGCGAGAAGCAGTAAGCAGTGGAGTTCAACCAGGTCTGTTGTGAGGTATCAACTCACTGAATATATTGGTGAAATGGTTGCTCAACTTCGTGAATCATTTGAAGTTAGACATTAACACGGATGCCGGCTCAGTGGTTTATCGGTTAAGTGCTCCGGTGCGAGACTGGTAGGTCCTGGGTTTGAATCTCGCCCGCGTGCGGGATCGTGGATGCGCACAGTTGAGGAGTCTCAAAATTGGACGAAACGGCCGTCAAACAGTGCTTCCAGGTTTTTACATGGTGGTCTAGCTTCAATCGACTCATGATTTCAACTATATTTAAAATATAAACACTATAAGATTATTAATAGAGGCAATTATTATGTAAATATCTTTTTTTAATGAATTAAATATTTTGTCAGTTTAGATAGTTGATATTTGAATTTGGAATAAAAACTATTAAAACTGAAATCTTTTTCACTCTAGAGTTATGTAATTATTGACAAATCTCATCTGTTGTAGAGTTCAGCCGTTCAAGGTTGCATAAAATCAATTATTAATAAACCGGATGTAGTGTCGGTTGCTATGTTAAGCTCATAAAACTTATTCTAGCTTCCGGATAGGCTGTCATCCATTCTTATTGAGTGACGTTTTGAAATTGTTATTTATTCACTTATCAACGTTGACTGTATTCATATAAGCGTATGTGTATGCACTTCTTATCCTATTCATTACATATCTGTAGCTTATTTTTGTGTGACTAAAAATATTGATTTACGCTTGATTAAATCGAGTTGTCTAATTCACCTTCTCCCATTGCGCGTCATTTTGTTTTGCTTCTCTTTTTCGATCAACTATTGAACGAAATATACGTATTCAAAAATGCATTCACTAACGCGAGTTAAGTCGATAATTATATATACGAGGATTGACGATATGTCTATTTCAATAACAATCATTCATTCAATCTAACTGGTGTCAGATATACCGGGCCACCAAATGGACAACGTAAATTTCTTTGTACGAGTCAGTTCATTTTGTAATTAGATAAAACAGCTCAATGGTTTAAAATATTAAATATTTCCATTGTGTAAACTAGACCAGTACACATAAATAAACAATATTATTTACAATTAGGTATAAATTCAACTTTTCTCTAGTACATATTTATATGCATATATGAAAAATATGAAATCAATCAAGGCAGTCTAGTACTTCCAGGTTTTCCATGGTGGTCTAGCTTCAATTGAACCATTATTTCAATACTAAAATTACTAGAATATCCACCAAAACCACTTCTGATAATAATCTACATATGCGCAATAGTGACTGGCCCATGAGGTATTTCCTTGAGTTCTAGTGAGAAACAGTGACCAGTGGAGTTCAACCAGGTCTGTTGTGAGTTAGTAACTCACTGAAGACATTGATGGATGTGTCGCTCAATTTCGTGGGTCTGATGAAGTTAGATAATAACACTGTTGGATGCCGGCTCAGTGGTTCTAGATATTAAGCGCTCCCGCGCGAAACTGGAGAGGAGTCCACCAACCTGATTGAAGCGCTAGACATTCGGTTTTCGTTCTCACACTTTTATAATCAACATCCTCACCTAGAGAAGGCAATGAGTAGGACTTCCCTGGCAGAGACTGTATACGCGTGGCCATGTGAAAGCATTTCTAGTGGAAGAGAGCCCTCTCTCCACCCTCAGCCGTACCAGGGCATTCAGGGGCCAATATTCTTAAATATGTACCTGAGATGTAAAATATTCAACTATCAGACAATGAATACAATCTATCAATAAACTAATCATAAAATTATTTTATTCAGTTAATCAAAATAACAACTTATCTAATAGACAGGAAATGAATGAACACAATTGTAATTTCTGCCAAAAATAAAAACACTTAAAAACATAGAAGTTTTGTTCCACTTCACACTATAAACAATGAGCTAGTGATTCTTTTTTAAGTGTCATTATAAAACATAATATTGGAAAACCTTTATACTTAAACTTAGTCTAAATGATAAAACTGATTAGTTGTGAACATACAGTTGAACGAATCTAGTGATTCAATTGCAATGCATAGTAAAACATGAAAGTAAACAGCTGATGATAATCACAAGAATGTTATAACAAGGCTTAATGGCTAATACTTCTTTACAAAAATATTTCAATTTATTCGTTAATATTATCAAATGTCTTTCTAATGTAAGGACTTTAACAAGCATAAGTTATAAGTATAATTGAAAATGATTTGAAATGGGGTATTTATTGATTTACTTTTTAAATAAATATGTAATATTATTAGGTATAATCTGAAATTGATCACAATGTTGTGTATATATTTTACCGTTTGATCTAGTGAGAAGCAGTGACCAGTGGAGTTCAACCAGGTCTGTGATGAGATATCAACTCACCGAAGACATAGGTGAATGGTTGCTCAATTTCTTGGATTGGTTGAAGTTAGACATTAACACCGTTGGATGCCGTCCAGTTCAGTGGTCCAGTGGTTAGGCGCTAGCGCGCGAAACTGATAGGTCCTCGGTTCGAATCTCGCGAGGAGGAATCGTAGATGCGCACTGTTGAGGAGTCCCATAATAGGACGAGCTGGCCGTCCAGTGCTTTCAGGTTTTCCATGGTTGTCTAGCTTCAATTAACTCATGATTTCAACTATAAAATTACTAAAAT
The DNA here is from genome assembly GCF_000237925.1 of Schistosoma mansoni. NCBI lineage: Eukaryota > Metazoa > Platyhelminthes > Trematoda > Strigeidida > Schistosomatidae > Schistosoma > Schistosoma mansoni. Next base: position 54,097,804 of record NC_031502.1, read on the forward strand.
CTCCACATAACCCCTTCCTAGATCAATTCGTTGAAACTTTTTTTTCAACTGTGAATGCATTATCTAATCAATATATATAGAGAGCTTTTATTAGCCCTAACAACTACCTACAGAATTATCCATGTTAATACAAAAGTAATCCCATAAAATAACTTATTGGTTGTCTAGTTTATTTATAGAGAAAAGAATGTTAGTTTTACTACAGTTTATATAATTTTTTTTCAAAAACATATTAGTTTTCTCTAAAGATACTGATCATAAAGTTTGTTTTTGTTATTTGTAATTTCATTCAATGAATCTAATAGTATTTCTCATTGTTTAGTATTGGCGCTAAATCGAAAAAATCTGCATCCAACGATACGAACCGTATTGAAGAGTTTATATAATTTGTAATTTATACGGTGTTTTTTCAATATCAATCATCTTCACAGTAATCAAGTCTCACAAAAACACAGAATGTTTATAGAGGAAATCACTGAAAATAAGAGTCATTTCCTGTTGTTAGTTTTTATAAATCAAGTGGACGACTGACTATTACATTTAGTCATTGATGAAATACAAGTCCAGGATTCTACTATCAGACATAATCTAAGACTATGATAAAATTTATAACTTAGTGAAATTTTGAAACGATAGTTCAAAGAGCCTATAAGGTGACCAAGGCTAAAATAAACTGATTACTGTGTAAAAACAATACAAAAGCACGAACATCTATAAATAGTGAATACTATATTGAATGATCATATTTGTGCCTATCTGAACTCAATATCTTTCAATGTAGTGTGCTGGCATTTGAGATAATGGACTCCGGTTTTTATTCTTGGTACGAATATCAAAATTTGAAAACAGATATATATCTAGCTGATGAGTTCCGCAATGGACTTAACGCGCTCTCTGGATTCCACTACTCGTTAAAATTCAAAATACAATAAACTCTATCATTCACATAACCTAAATAAATTTCGATTGCTACCATATGTGCACATAGATATATATATATTTATATATTAAATGCCATTCATTTACCTTTGTATTAGTTTAATATTTATCAGAATTTACATTATTCTTTCCCATGCAAATAGAAATGTCTATGTAAATAATATTATAGATATTAAAGAGTAAACAGTATAACCCTAACCTAGAAAATTCTAACTGAATATAACATTATTTATGATTAATTATTGTCAATTTCTTTAGTTCGGTTTACCCTTATTCTACATAGACTTTTACACACACACACACATACATACACAGACTGATATTGTCTGTATTACGAAATACACATTATAACAGTATTTCCATTTTTCTTTTTTTTTGACAAACATTCAGAATACACCATTTTCACAATGACATATAAGTGAAAACTTTAACTCATACACACATATACATACAAGATCACAACTATCCCTACGAAAGATCTTGCCCTATACACATGAACACAAACACACATATACATACATACATACATACTAAATGTAAAGTACAAAATTTTCCCTATAATAACTTATTATTTATTTTTCGATCTGTTTTGATATTTTGACAACTTTTATGTTTATTATAAGAAAGTAAAAGAAAACTAAGAAAAACCGAGAAAAACAAAGAGAAGAAAAGAAGAAAGAAAATCTAATGAACTTAACCTTTTCTTTCGTTTTTATTTATATTTTTGTAAAAAATAAAAAAAATTTTTTTTTGTTTTTTTGTAACCTTTTCCATTGAATTTATCAAATGTTCATTTTAACACATCTACATCATCTACATCAGAAGGGGGGTTTGTGGAGATTTAGTATTTTTCATAGTTGAAAGCTTCAATGGACTCATGCTTTCAACTATGAACATCTATATTCTATTGAAGATAAGTTTGATGTCTTTAAAATTTTCTATTAAGTGTGCATTAACTTGGAGAACAATAATACTAATTCTAATTCTAATAATAAGGATAGATAAATAGTAGACAGATAGAATAGTAGAGTACATTTGTTTTAATTTTATAAATTATAATTTATATCTAATTTTTAAAATTATTTTTTAATTTTTTTTTCAGTTTAATTAAACTTTTGGCATAAATAAATTTTTTTTTCAAAATGTTAAAAAATAAAAAAAATCTTGTTTTTTTTTTTATTTTCAAAAAAGAAAAAAAGAAGAAAAGATACGAACAAACAAACAAAATGCGTTTGTCATGTCAATATTTCATCATTTAATAAATTCTATAACAGATAATGAACATTTATTCTTTCTCTTTGTCTTCTTTTTATTCCTTGAATAGAAAACACTAGTTGTAATAACAATCGTCTGTCTACTACTTATATTAATATTAATGTATTAAGAGTAGAAAAAGGTTTGAAAGTCATTTTGAAGTTGATACTCAAGACTGAATATTCTATTAGGATTCTGTCAAAATAGGTTATTATGTTCTTATTTACTTGAAAAAGATGGATTAGTGAATAGCTGTGGAATCAGGCACATATGTTTTATCTTATTTCGGATTAGTCGGTTAAATGTATATGCATCCCAGTATTGATTAAAAGTTTACAATCGGATAATTCATGTTTCTAATGATAATAATATAAATATTATACCTATCAAACAAGTTAGTGATTAATTGAAAACTCTTTAGGTGTTTTAATTCATATACATACGTTATTTGAGTCTTCCTATTGATGTTCAAGGCGGCAAATGATCAGCATATTTGCATCCTATGCGGACTGTCTCAATAATCTAGTTAAGCAGAGATGAAAGATAGCACGCTAACGACAATCCATCTCTGCATACAATACTTGTAACTTGATGACAGAACCGAGGCAATTTATACAGGATGCAAATAAGCCAGAACAAAACTGATCAATTGCAATCCAAAACATCGATAAGAAGGTCCAAACAAGCAACCTATATGGATTGAAATTCATCTCACTGAACAAGCTAGTGGCTATCTTCACTCAGTATTCAACTAGATAAAACACTGTGGTTTGGGGTGAACGGTACTGGGTTCAAATTCCAGTGTTAACATCAGCATAAAAACTATATGATACAACGAAGAAATTGGCAGGGAGATATAAAGAGCTGGAGAGACCAGTCCAGGATAAAGAGGGAAAGACAATCATTGAGATTCAAGAACAGAGGAAAAGATGGGCAGAATACTTCGAGTAAACTGCTGAATAGACCAGCTCCATTGAATCCACCGGACATCAAAGCAGCACACACTGACCTTCCTATAGGTGTCACTCCACCAACGATCGAAGAAGTCAAGATGGCCATCAGACAAATCAAAAGTGGGAAGGCGGCAGGACCTGACAATATACCAGCTGAAGCACTGAAGTCAGACATTGAAATAACTGCAAACATGCTCCACCTTCTATTCAAGAAGATTTGGGAAGAGGAACAAGTGTCAATGGACTGGAAAGAAGGATATCCCATCAAGATACCAAAGAAAGGAGATCCGAGTAAATGTGAGAACCACAGAGGCATCACAGTGTTGTCAGTATCAGGAAAAGTTTTCAACAGAATGTTGTTGAACCGGATGAAAGACGCAGTAGACGCCCAGCTTCCAGACCAACAAACCGGATTCCGTAGGGATTAGTCGTGCACAGACCAAATTGCGACACTATGCATCATCGTTGAACAATCCATTGAATGGAACTCGTCACTATACATCAACTTCCTTGATTATGAGAGAGCATTTGACAGTGTGGATAAATGAACATTATGAAAACTTCTTGGACACCATGGAGTTCTTTAGAGGATTGTCAACGTTATCCAGAACTCATACGGTGGACTACAGTGCAAAGTTGTGCATAGAGGACATCTGACGGATGCGTTTTCAGTAGGAACCGGAGTCAGATAAGGCTGTCTACTCTCCCCCTTCCTTTTCCTTCTGCTGATTGACTGGATTATCAAGACCTCGACATCTGAGGGAAAACACGGAATACAATTGACATCTCAGAACCAATTAGACGATTTGGACTTCGCAGACCACCTAGCCCTCCTATCTTATACACACGAACAAATACAGACGAAGACAACTAATGTAGCAGCAGCCTCTGCATCAATAGGCCTCAACATACACAAGGGAAAAAGCAAGATTCTAAAATACAACACGGAGAACACCAACCCAATCACACTTGGTGGCGAAACCCTCGAAGAGGTGGAAACACTCACTTTCCTGGTAAGCATCATTGATGAACAAGGAGGATCTGATAGAGATGTAAAGGCAAGGATTGGCAAAGCAAGGGCAGCATTTCTACAATTGAAGAACATATATAACTCAAAACAACTGTCAACCAATATTAAAGTCAAAATATTAATTACGAACGTCAAGACAATCCTACTGTAGGGAGCTGAAACGTGGAGAACTACTAAATCCATCGTCAAGAAGGTGCAAGTATTTATAGACAGTTGTTTGCGCAAAATACTCAACATTCACTGGCCAGATAGCATCAGCAACAGCCTACTATGGGAGACGAAAAACCAGCTTCCATCTGAAGAGGAAATTAGGAAAAGACACTGGAAGTGGATTGCATATACATTACGAAAATCATCAAACTACATCACGAGGCAAGTGCTTACTTGGAATCCTTAAGGGAAACAAAAAAGAGAAAGGCCAAAGAATACATTACGTCGGGAAACAGAATTAGATATGAAAAGGACGAATAAAAACTGGAAAGAACTGGAAAGTATTGCCCAGGATAGAGTTGGATGTAGAGTGATGTTGGGCGTCCCATGCTCCTCGACGAGGGGTAACAGGCGTAAGTAAGTAAGTAATTAGATCCATAAATATATGTCTGGTGAATATGGCGCAAAACAGAGGAAATAGTGATCTGTTATTCAGATGACTTGGAATCATTTATCCGAACTCGATGATTATTTTATATGCTGCTCAAGTATGTGTATTGCATACTGAGTTTTCGTAGTTCGAACCACCAATTTATCTTAGCTGAATCACCATGTAAACATCGAAATACTGGGTGCAGTGCATCTCCAAAACCTAGTACGCGGGAATCAAACCTAGGAGCTTTGATCTCACAAGTAAACACTTTACCTCTGAATCAATGAACCCAAAATTACCTTAAAACATCTTTCCATACATATATGCCAAAAATGCAAAACTATTTTTACTAACCATTTCACAGAAATGTAACATAAATCCTATTTATAGATAGGAACTATAAAATTGTGCTACTCCTTCTGATAATAATCAGCATATGTTCACTAGTGACTGGTTCCATGAGGTATTTCCTTGAGTTCTAGTGGAAAGCAGTGACCAGTGGAGTTCAACCAGGTCTGTTGTGAGTTAGTAACTCACTGAACACAGTGGTGAATATGTCGCTCAATTTTGTGGATCTGTTGAAATTAGATAATAACACTGTTGGATGCCGGCTCATTGGTTCTAGAGGTTAAGCACCCACGCGCGAGGTCCTGGGTTCGAATCCTGTGTGTGGCGTGATCGTGGATGCTCACTGTTGAAGAGTCCCACAATAGGACGAGTTGGCCGTCCAGTGATTCCAGGTTTTCCATGATGGTCTAGCTTCAATTGATTCATGATCTCAACTATTAAAATTACTACTTCAATTTATTTAATATGAAATTTGCTGGCTTATTTATGAAAAAAACAATACATAAATAATGTTTTCTTATTTATTATAAAAGAATAAAGTAAATAATTCAGCCTATGATTTACAATACTTGAGATGATAAATAATGATAATAAATCAGTTTATAAGTGAAATAGATGGACTAATTTCTTATGAGTAGTATCTATGAACAGTAGTACTTTACATATCTATACATTTATTACCATAATTACTTTCAATGTTAAATAATAACCCTTACTGACAAATAATGAATTCATTATAATAAAGATATGATATAATGGATAGTAATTTTATTCCAGTCTATAGACTGGAATAAAAGGTTCTCACAATGTGAGAATCAAGAAAAATTGAGAATATTCAAACAAACAAAAAATTTCGTTTTGATTTTGTGGATGATTTACAGAAAAATAATTATTTCATAGTATCTTATTTGTATTCATTGTTTGAATCTTCCCATTGATATCTGTGCATTATTAAGGTAACCTACATAATCAGTCAGTCAGTCACTTCGTACTTACGTACATCAGTTCGAGTTGCCATAACACATTAACACAGAGATGTAGTTGTCGATTCAAATCCCATAGTGGTAGAAGTAGTAACCTACATAAGATGCAAGTATATCAATAAGAGATTGATTAATTACAGTCTTAAACATTAATGGGAAGATTCAAACAACCAATACAAAAATGAATCAAAACATTACTATATTTAACAAGCTAGTGACCATCTGGACTCAGTTGTTAAGTAGACAAAGTGATGACATTTGAAATGAACATTACTGGGTTTGAGTCCCGGAGAAAACATTAACTCTGGGATGCAGGTGCACCCAGATAACGAGTCCTATATACGACAAAACGTGTGTCCTAGATTCTACTGATAGCAATCATTCGTCTCTGCATATAGTGCTTGTGATAATAATGTTGTATATTTGTTATGAAACAATTATTTACACTGAAACTATAATAATCCCATTTCGCAAACCTTGAGCATTTTTCCAAAAGCTCAACAATTACTAAGTTATACAAACTATTTCTGACTTGTTTGTACTTTAGTCTTACATCATGCATATTTGAATATTTGACTGAATGTTTGAAGAATGTACTCTATGTTATTTTGTGACATGATTTAGAGACTAATACTGTTGTCACGGGTTCTCGAAATTCATTCATTGATTCGTTGTGCCTTAAATACATCTATTCTCTAAACTTTTATATCATACTTTTGACTTCTCTTTACAGAATACTTTTAGTTCTACCACAAGATTAGTATAAGAGAATATGAAAAATTAACTGAGTTAATCAGATTATTAAAATAGGAGTTTGTGAAGATTGTAGTGAGTAAAATAGTTGAATTCATGAATCGATGTAAGCTAGACCATCATTGAAAACCTGGAAACACTGCATGACCATTTCATCCTAGTATGGGACCACTCATCAGTGCGCATCCACAATCGCGCGCGAGATCAAAGGTCCTGATTTCAAATGCTGTGTGTGGGCTCGTGGATGTGCACTGATAACGCGTTCCATACTAGGATAAAATGACCATCCAGTGCTTCTAAGTTTTCCATGGTAGTCTATCATACATGGACTCATGAATTCAACTATAAATCAGATCAGTTTATTAAACACCATCAGCCAATATTAAGCCGAGGATCTAGTAATGATAAACACTAAAACCAAATCATCACTTTCTTCATCCCATTTACTTTTTATCATAACACACTTAAATAGTGATGTTTATTGCAAGACTGAACAGTGAATAAACATTGAAACTATAAACAACATTCACTCAATACTAGTACATATGCAAATAAAAGATATGGCACTTTGTAATTTATGATAAAAGAAAACTTTTACCAATTTCTATAGGAAAATGTAATACATATAATTTCTTTTCATTGTCTTCCATTACATTTATTTTACAGCCTACTTATGTTTACTATAGAACTGGTCAAGAGATGTTTATGAAGAAGAAGAAGAAGGGGAGGAAGGAGAAGAAGGAGAAGGAGAAAAAGAAGGAGAAGGAGAAGAAGAAGAAGAAGGAGTATATTGATTTCTTTGTATATAATCATAATGTTTACGACAACATTATGCATGAGGTGTTTATGACAACATTATGCATGAGGTGCAAATAGTCACATGAATATATAACTATGATATACATAGTATAAGGTATTATTTTATACATAATCATTATTCTTAAGCACACTTTACTGATAAAATCATTGAATTGTTTTACTCTATTATTAAAATGAGTTTAAAGTTTGGTTTTGTCAAGAAGTAGAGGGTTTCTTGTTTCGATTACAATATTGTCTTAATCAGAGGGCTTGTATTAATGCTGAATGTTGTCTATCGCTTCCCGTAGTAAATGTAAATACATTATGTGCGCTTTGTGGGTCGTCTACTTCTCTTTTCCATCTCTTCTTACTCTTCCTACTCTAAATGCTCCTCTAGCTAGACGCGAACCGCTAAAAGTATAGTTTTCATTTCAATATAGATATTAATCTTACTATACCATTACTTACTTACTTACTTACGCCTGTTACCCCTCGTCGAAGAGCATGGTCTACCCAACAGCATTCCACAACCAACCCTGTCCTGGAAATCTTTTACAGCTATTTTCAGTTGTTATTCGTCCTTTTCATAATTACTTCTATTTCCCGACGTAATGTATTCCTTGGCCTTTATTTTTTCCAATTCCCTTCCGGACTCCAAATGAGGGCTTGCCTAATGATGCAGTTTGATGATTTCCGTAATGTATATGCGATCCATGGGCCTCCCACCAGCATTCTCCATCCAACTCTGTCATGGGCCATCCTTTTTAGTCGCTATTTATCCTTTTGATGTCTGCTTCTGAATCCCGACACAATGTGTTCTTCGGTCTCCCACTTTTCTACTTCCCTTCAGGATTCCAATTAAGCACTTGCCTCGTGATGTAGTTTGATGGTTTTCTCAATGTATGTCTTGTCCACTTCTAGCGTTTTTTCCTAATTTCCTCTTCAGATGAAAGCTGGTTTTTCGTCTCCCATAGTAGGCTGTTGCTGATGCTATCTGGCCAGTAAATGTTTAGTATTTTGTGTGGACAACTATTTATAAATACTTGTACATTCATGATGATGGTTGTAGTAGTTCTCCACGTTTCAGCTGCGTACAGTAGGACAGTCTTGACGCTTACTATACCATGAATGATTTAAAATTTGAAATGTGGATCATTAACTTCAAACTCAACTGAAATTTATAGGTTCACTCTTGTGTGAAACAAGAATAGAGTATTACACTGAGAAGTTACATGACAGATTAAAAGATGGTTCAAATACAATACCCTCTGACTCTTATTTTGTTTGAGCGACATCTATCCATTAATGACAAAAATCAATTAGAAACAATTATGTTATTTAGATTTGTGTATCTCTCACCATGATATATTTGAATTAAGATTTACATAACGTGTACAAACTTGACAGAAAAATAACCGTTAATGAAATGTTTATCATGTGGTGATAAGCAAGGGATTGCTTTTCTAGAATACTTCACCAATGGACAACATACTGTGTTTATATATATATATATATATATATATATATATATATATATACTTTTATGCAGGTAGGTCAGTCGAAATTGTACACTTATGTCAATGAGCCCAGAACGAACTTATCTTAATTCACAGCATGGTAATAATGTATATTTTCACTCATGGTTACAATAATTAGGTTGGAGAAAATATGCTAAATACTTTTGATATATATATATATATAAACATATAATTACGTAACTTCAGGAAGAATTCCTAAATTTCTTATGGAAATCTGTAGCCAATGAGGTTCAGTCAAATTGGACGTAAAACAACAATCATAGAAGGCATTGGATATTAATCGCATAGTGTATTCATGCAACGTAATTTAAAATTGAGACCAATTAGTACCAAACTCAGTGGTTTAAAGGTATCATTTGCTTTAGCTAATCTTAAAGTCATTGTATCCTATCCATAATCTTATCATGTATGATCATTGTAAGGGGTCACCAACTAAGACGAAACAACCGTAGCGCATTTTCCAGTTTTCAATAATTGTTTAATTCAAGTTAGTCAATGATATAAAGTACAAGATTCAATAAATTCAATGCATATTTTATAATAATTATACATAAACTATTTATTATCGTTAGGATATATTTAACTACCGATTGCAATTAATCACAAGGACATTTATGGTTTAATAAATTAGAGTACCAGTGTGACGTTGTGAACATTGTTAGGTTTTTGATTGAACTCATGAATCGAAGAATGTTAGACTACCATTGAGAACCTAGAATTACTAGACAGTCGTTTCGCCCAATTATGAGACTCCTCACCAATGCGCATCCGAGATCCCACACGCGGGATTCGAACCCAAAACCTTTGGTCTTGCGCACGAACGCTTAACTTCTAGACCACTGAACCGGCATCCAACAGTGTTAATATCTAGCTACGACAAAACAGACATCCAGTGCTTCCAGATTTTCAACAGTATTCTAACATTCATCGATTCATGATCTCAATCAAAAAAATTAAAGTACATTCGCCTAATGATTATATAACCTACGTATATCTTTACATTGACATAAAATATATGTATGTTTATACCGAAACAAGCAATTGAATAAAAGCTTTCTGTCTGTAATATTCGACATTTAACTCTGTAAAATGTTAAAGACAAGAAAAGATAACCTTATACAATATACACTTAGTTGCCTATACAGTATTTTTTCCTGAAGAAAAAATGTATCTTCACATGAATCTACAATAAGACTATACAAGAATGCATTAATCAGCTGTGAAAAAATTAAGAGGATTGTATTTGTATAAAGGTCTTGAACTACATTAGCATATCAATTAGTATGGATATTGTGATAAATGTTTAATCAAAACTAACCGTTCGGTTTTTTTCTCTCTTTTTTTTCTTTTTTTTCATACTCTTTCAAATCTCTCTATCTCACTTAGCCATTTTGCAGCTGTCATAGTATATATGTTAAGATTATTATTATCATTACTACTACTATTGCTACTACCACTACTAGTACTATTATTATTATAAGTAGTATTGATATTATTACGATTCATTGAAATATTACTTTCATAACTTTATCATCTTGAAAAGAAACACAATGAAGAGACAATAAAACCACAAGCAGCAGAAGAAGAAAAAGTAGACAATGTTAGTACAAGGTAATAAACTAACTAAGGTAATACTTTTAGATAAATGGTATGCGTGTGGGTGTGTGTGTGTATGTATGCATATGTAAGTGTTTTTGAAAGAGGGAAATGTAAATTTTTAAGCTAATCATCACTAGTATTACGAATGAAGTTCATATTTTTGCCAGTTACTTCATGACACGTGACTGTTTCCTGTTCTTCATTTTCATTTACTTTTTTTGGGAAAAAATTAGGGATGGAGAAGAAAAGGGTTAAGAATATCTAAGTTTCCTTGATATTGAATAATGTGATAAAAATAACTTATCAAGACTCAGTGTTGGAAGAAGCTTTCTTTTTCCTAATTTGAACTAGTTTCAAATGAAATTTACAATTAATCATGCATAAAATATTAAAGGTTCATTGTATTCATTCCAGACATTTGTTGATTCACTAAAGTTATGTAAGATACTGTAGGGTTAGAATTCCTAGATAGCGCGAAGGACAATTACCCTTCTTTCTGTTCTTTCGATGTACTGGCCTAAGGAAGTACATACATACAAACTGGTAAACACAATTTTCATAGTTGAAAGCGTGAGTCAATTGAAGCTAGACCACCATCGAAAACCTGGAAACACTGGACGGCCGTTTAGTCCTATTGTGGGACTCCTCAGTAGTGCACATCCACGACCTCGCCTCGCAAGATTCGAAACCAGGAACTACCAGTCTCGAGCCACAGCCCTTAATCGATAGACCACTGAACCGTCATCCAATGGTGTTAATGTCTAACTTCAACTGATCCACGAAATTGAGCAACCATTTCACCAATTGTCTTCACTGAGTTCCTATCTCACAACAGACGTGGTTTGAACTCCACTGGTCACTGCTTCTCGCCAGAATTCCTGGATGTACTTCTCGAAGTCAGTCACTAGTGAGCATATGATTATATTAATTATCAGAAGGGGTTTTGTGGAGATTCAGTATTTTCATAGTTGAAAGCGTGAGTCAATTGAAGCTAGATCACCATGGAAAACCTAGAAGCCCTGGACAGCCACACACACAATTTTCACAAACATAAGTAATTTGTATGGTACAAAGAGATAAATACTTTTCATGATGGTCTTTATTCTTAAATTATTCTTTCCAGCTATTTCATCATTCATGAAGCCAAGTCTTAGAAAGACAGGTTTCTTCTCAATCACAGTATACTCCATTTTCTCTACTTTCTTCTCTTCATACTTGGTTATAAAATTTTCAAAAAAGTAACCATTATCATTTAAACAATATTCAATTATGATGAACTTATTCATAAGTGTTTGTTATACAATTCTTCATATGACACTAATCCTTAGTCCTCATCTCTTATCTAATCTACACTTAATCAATCTCGTTTATCAGAATGGTATAAAAAAAACTAAAACGAATATATATAAAGACAGAACAAACATTGATGCACAATAGTATGAATTCATTATATTTCGTGGTTTCTCATCAGCTGCTTACAACCAAATATGCATTAGAGTTTTAGCATTAGGGTAATAAATAGGATGGAACGGCTGGCATAAGTGAATATAAAGGATTGGAATAACAAAAGATCATCAATGATAACTATATATATATATATATGCAAGGAAAGGTCAGAGGTTATTAGGTATTAGAATGAAGGGTGGCGTAATAGTTGAGTGGAGTTCAAAGACAGATAAGATCAAATATGTGATAATTTTAGAGGTAATTAAAAACAATTAGGGTGGGTTACGTAATAATTGAATAACTTTTAGAGGCAATTAAAATCAATTAGGGTGGGTTACGTAATAATTGAATAAAATTTGGAGAGTTCATATAACTAAGAGAGACATATGAGCGGAAATGTGTGAGAGAAAGGGTGGTTTAAGAATTGTGTAAGGGAAGAGGAATATAATAAAAACTGAATATTAACCAAAATAAAACTAATAACAAAATAAAACACAAAAAAACGGATTACCAGGGGTAGTAATAAGTTTATCACTGTCTCTTTTTGAGTACACAGATCCGGTTTGAGTTTTTTTATCGCTATCGCTTCAGCAAACCGGAGAGCAGTTGTACTTCTTTGTTTGCTAATGATTTTGAAGGCATGAGAAATGTCAATGCTGTGCCCGGTGTATATTTGGTTGTAAGCAGCTGATGAGAAACCACGAAATATAATGAATTCATACTATCGTGCATCAATATTTGTTCTGTCTTTATTTAAATTTATAAAGGGAACTAACTTCATAAAACGAATATATTACTTCTTTCACCTTTCATTAGATTGTTGTTCGTGATTTCTAAAATGAGACTAATTTGGTCTCTTTTTTTTTTCTATTTTTCATTTTAAATTCTTGATTGATAAATTCTGACATAATTTCATGATTATATCGAAGGAAAGAAAAAGAAACGGATGAATTAAGATTTATAATTTAATGTTCTTTTTGTACTTCTCTGAATTACTGATAATAGTAATAGTACTATACATTCAATCTGCCAAAATTTCCTACCTATCTACTTAAACAATCCATTTAATTCATTACTTGCCCATATATACATTAGTCTATTATGGTTTGTTTGAGTGACATACAAATGGAACTATTTGCCTAGATAGAATTATTTTTATTTTATTGAAATTAAATATTAGGAACATAGTATTAAGTACTTTTAATTAATGAATTCATTTAGTATTGTTTGTTTGAATCTTCCCATTGATGTTAAGAACTGCAACCGGCCAGTCACTTATTGGCATATGTGCATACTGTGCGTATTGCCTCGATATTGCCTTAATTCACAAGCATTGTAAGCAAAGAGGGATAGTGGCTAGCAGTGGAATCCAGTTTGAAGCGCGTTTCGTCTTATTTGGGACTCGTCAGCTGGATGTACCTGCATCTCAGAGTTGGTGTTCATTCTGGGATAACGCGATGGCGTTTGAAGCGAAAGGTACTGAGTTCGAGTCTCAGAGTGAACATCAACTCTGAGATGCAGGTACATCCAGCTGACGAGTCCCAAATAGAACGAAATGCGCTTCCTGGATTCCACTGCTAGCCACTATCCATCTTTTAACTAATGGTTACAAAATAAATGGGATTTATTTATACTATGATTGAATATTTAAAAGATACTTTACATTATAGATTGAAATTGATTAATGATTTATAATAAAAAAAATTTTTCACAATTGAATAAACTTCATATAAATCATTCATTTTAAAATGCACTTAGTAACAACTTATTTACAAATAAATCATATAGATTTTCAGTAAGAAACTATATTATTGAATTATTAAATCAGAAGGGGTTTTTGTAAAGATTTAGTATTTTCATAGTTGGAAGTGGAGTTCAAACCACGTCTGTTGTGAGATAGAAACTCACTGAAGACAATTAGTGAACGGTTGCTCAATTTCGTGGATTGGTTGAAGTTAGACATAAACACCATGGGATACTGGCTCAGTGGTCTATCGATTAAGGGCTCTGGCTCGAGACTGGTAGTTCCTGGTTTCGAATCTTGCGAGGCGAGGTCGTGGATGTGCACTACTGAGGAGTCCCACAATAGGACTAAACGGCCGTCCAGTGTTTCCAGGTTTTCGATGGTGGTCTAGCTTCAATTGACTCACGTTTTCAACTATGAATTAATAAAGTTAAAAACACAAAGTTCAGAGAAGGGATCTCTTTTCAACGAATTTATTATCAAGCTGTACAATCGTATATATATATATGGAAATGTTTTGTTAAAATACTAATTCCATGAGGATATGTGAACACAAATAACCAAGATGACGTAATAGAAAGATTATAATACTAGATTACGTAATACGAGTAATAACAATGGATTTAGTGAATATAATAAGTGAGACAATTATCAACTTTAAAATCTGATACTGTTATTTGAATGTGAATTATTTTATAATGTAAGGCATGAACTGTTCAGTCTAGATTTAATTATTCAGGTCCTATGTGGAGTTGTGGATGTAATATGTGAAAACTCTTCTAAATCAAGAATAAATAGTCATTTATTGTGATTCAGATTTTGAAATCTCCTTCAAGAGGCATCAGTTTCTGATGAAGATTATTTTTGAAATTACAAAAACCTCCCCAGATTTGAATTTTTATTTCATTATCTTATGGAGTTGTATAGTTTGACAGAACTATCTTAGATCATCATTAGCCCAATAATCAGTGAATAATACAAAACACTTGAATCATTGTTGAATGCGTGAGTCAATTGAAGCTAGACCACCATGGAAAACCTGTAAGCACTGGACGGCCGTTTCGTCCTATTATGGGACACCTCAGCAGTGCACATCCACGATCCCGCACTCACACTAGCTTCAATTGACTCACGCTCCCAACTATGAAAATACTAAATCTCCACAAAACCCCTTCTGATAATTAACTTGAATCATTCCCTATGAGTTAATAACAAAAGAATAAAAAAGAATTGAATATGAGTTGAATATGGTTCTCTTTCTTCATCATTTTATTTCATAATTATTTAGTCTTTTTGCTTATAGTTTACATTTCGATGTTCAAATATTAAAATATATGTTGAAGTCTAGTTAGTACGTAGATTATTGAGACTACAAATCGATCAATGTTAGAAAACCGTTGGAAGCTAGGAGGAACTGGACAGTTGTTTCGTCCTGGAATCAAACTTTTCAATAGTAAACACCGGTAACCCTATCACAGGAAATTTAATCTCACATGCCAGAACTTAACCTATAAACCACTGAGATGGAATTCAATGATGTTCAAGTTTAACTCAATTCAATTCACGATGTTGCGTGACCGCCTTCCGTTGTCTTCAGTGGGTGCCTTCCTCATACTCGACGTGATTAGGCTTCACTTGAAAGGATCAGTGGCTTAAAAGTTAAGCGTTTGCACACGAAAACCAGCATCCCGAGCTTGGTCTCTCGTGACAGGGTAACCAATGAGCATTGCTGAGAATTCCCATACTAGGACGAAACAGTCGTCCAGTTTTTCCAGGTTTTCAATATTTTTCCAACTGATAGGTTCGTGACCTCAACAACATTCCGTAATCTTAAACATACCATACTGATAAATGCAACGTATATGGTTTTCAGTGTCCCAATCAACTCACCAAATTACTTATTCTTCCTAATAATTCAATGTACAGACAAATATAAATGCTGTTTTAGTGGAAAACATTTTTGATTTATTGAGACTTGATAATCTCAAATCATATTTGAACAGTTATAAGCGAACGCAAATGTTTTACATAATCGAACCACCTTTTAAACAAATGAGTAGTATTCTTTATATGTGAAACATTGGAAATTAATACAATGATTAGACAGTGACATTTCCTGATGTTATTCATCGTAAAACGTGAACTTACTTGAATAATCAAAATATCAACCGAAATCAGATCTTCGTTTTGATAATGATCTAGTAAATCATACTATCGATTTGAAATAAATACTTATTAGTAACAGTTCACGGATTGATTGAAAATAGGCAACCATTAAAACCCAGAAAACACCGGATAGATGTCTCATCCTAGTACAGGGCTCCCCAACAGTGTTTATAAACGACCCTTTTGAGGATCGTATCGTGAACCATTGAACTAACATCCAATGATTTACATGTCTAACTTGAGGTATTATACAACCACCTTCCAATCACACTGTTTAGTAATTAATAAACGTCATTTATAAAAGTGCCAAGTTGAAATGACATCTTTTATTATCCTGTTGCAAGAAATGACCGGTAATTAACATCAAATATAATATGGGGGTTTTGTGGAGATTTTAGTAATTTCATGTTTGAAATCATGAGTCAATTGAAGCTAGACCACCATGGAAAGCCTAGAAGCACTGAACGGCCGTTTCGTCCTATTGTGGGACTCCTCAGCAGTGTGCATCCACGATCCCGCCTCACGAGATTCGAACCGATGACCTACTAGTCTCTCACGCGAACGCTTAACCACTAGGCCACTGAGCCGGCATCGAACGGTGTTAATGTCTAACTTCAACCCTTCTAATAAAATATAATCGCAAATAAATCCAGACTATTATTTCCTTCCCATTGTCAGCAATCAATGAACTCTTTAACCTGAAAAGTGAAAACCATTATGATTTATTACGGAACTACAATATATTTATACATCAAAAGGACGCTTTAAAAATGACAGTATGATTAATAACAGATCGATAGATAAATATCAACATATACAAATACACTAAAAGAAAAACCGTACGAATTTAAGCATGATTATACATTTGTGAATAGTTGTTCTTTGTTTGATAACATAACTATGCACAGAGAAAAACTGTAACCTACAATCATGTTGTGTTAAAAAACAGTCGATGGATCTAAATTCACTTAGTATTCTTTGTTTGAATCTTCCCATTGATGCTTAGGACTGTAACAGGTCAGTCTCTAATTGGCATATGTACATGGATAGTGGCTAGCAGTGGAATCCAGGACGCCCGTTTCATCCTATTTGAGACAACGCAATGGCGTTTGAAGCGAAAAGTACTGGGTTCGAGTCTCAGAGTGAATATCAACTCTGAGATGCAGGTACATCCAGCTGACGAGTCCCAAATAGAACGAAACGCGCGTCCTTGATTCTACTGCTAGCCACTATCCATCTTTGCTTACAAAGTCGATGGATCTGTTTGAGATAACAAAATCCCTTGATGAACAAATAATATTTTATGTGTATTTACAGAAAGGACGGTGATATAAACTCACTGTGCTGAAGGCCTAACAGTGAATACTTCAACACATTCAGTATATGTAATCTATTATTTATTTTTATTCTTATTACTGTCATTCTATTAGTGTTTATTTCATGGTCTTCACCAGACTAATTCTTATTTACACCGAAATCATCCCTTCATTGATTGGCTTTTTTGATTTTCTTAATTCTCTAAACTTATGTAAACTCTTAAAATCCTAACATTAAATAGGAGTAATATATTTTGTAAAATTTCAGCTAATGAATTCGAAGTAAATTCAACGTTTCGCCTGGCAATCTGGTCCAAGCTTTTTCAAGGAAATTGTTAAGTAACCCGTCTTTTCGATTTCTAATTATAAAAAATTACCAACTTGTAACTTTATGTCTTTTATGTCAATTTTCAAGTGATTTGAATCTTATATGAACTTTCAGCAACTTCTTCACACGATCTATCTTATCTGTTTCTGAGGTGTAATTTAATTACTACCTAAACTGCCTCCCTGTTTTTGAGCTCTATCTCCAAAGGACCTCACACCTATTCTTATATATATATTACTAACCAATATCACAATCTCAACTCAAGGTTCTATACCGATGTATTAATTATGGCTCTAAACGTATTTGGGATGTTTCACAAGTTTTCGAAATTGGTTGTAAAGTGTAGATTATAACTTGTCCGTTTACAATCACAGATATCGAAATCTCTGATTTCACTTAAGAAATCTAGAGTGAACTGTAACGTGTCCGTTTACTTTATTTTCTCCAGTGCTCCAGTCCCACTCTCCTTACAAGATTGTTCTGTTATTCCGAAGGAAAAAATAATCACTTACTAGTGCAACTAACTAATATCACTGACTGTCTAATTCATAAATTTTAAACGTGTATATATAAATGGGTAGATGAACTGATTTATAATATAATACACTAATGAATGTATTGAAAATATTCATTACAGATACTAACTTGCTAATATTATCCCAAAGGTATATCAGTTAAAAGATAAAAACTAACGTCAACATAATCTAATGGATAAATCATCAATCATCACAAAGCTTAGGTGAAATTATTAAATCGATTGTTTTAATTTCATTGAAATCATGAAACAATCAAAGTGAGACTACCATTGAAAACCTGGAATCACTGAACAGCCATTTCGTCCTAGTATGGAACTTCTAAGCAGTGCACATCCATGACTCCGTAAGCAGAATTCAAGCCCAAATCCCTCAACCGCATACTAGGACAAAACGGCCGTCTACTGATTCCAGGTTTTTAATGGTGGTCTAATATTGATAAATTGGTGATCTGAGTCAATAATATTTAAAAATTATAAGAAACCTGTAAATTATCCAAACTTTATATTTGTTTTAATCAGGTAACTTATTTCGTTAATTCTTATAATTATCAACATACAGATGTTTGAATAAGTAAACGAAAAATTTAAATTATAACTAGTTATAAAAACATTTTAAGTAGTTCTTTCGTCATCAATGATAATTATCATTTGTTGTACACACTTCAATTGCATTTTTATCCCATCGAAAATATGGACAAGTTTGAAATACAGGATAATTTACCTGTATATATACAGAGAGAGATGGTATAGACTTCTGGAATAGGTGTAGCACACAAACCAACAACATCACTTCAATCAGTTTCAAGCAAACCAAAGAACGAAATGATGAATGAAGAAATACCGGACATCATCTACAAAATAAATTATCCTAACTGAGAAAAATACTACATCGAACAATGTTGACGACCTCTTCATCTTCGCCAGCACGAACATCGATTAGCGGTCAAACGCCATGACATATTATCGCTTATACCAATGCATGTGGAAAACTGTGAACACACGTTCGACTAGAAAAATGTTGAGATCTTGGATAGAGGGAAATCTAGAAACACCGAAGAATTTTTCGAAGCTTGGCACTTAGGTTAATCAGCAATCAACAAACATATTGAAATCGTTTCCACTTATCAACCACTCAGAAAAATCATGGACAAGTATGGGACCAAGAATCAAATTCATGAGAGATGCAATCAAAATAACGAAGTAAACAATGATAAGGTAAAGGTTAACAATAACTAATCAAGATCGATGTCTACAGAACAAGCTGTGAATCAAATGTGAGGAAATTCGAAAACTTCACTTCTACCCGTTGTTCGTACTGATGATGTCGTCCGGAAGAACGACGAAATCCCAGAGAACAAATCTTCCTCAAAAGATATACATTTATATATAATTGTACAGCATGATAATAAATTCATTGAAAAGAAATCCCTCAGCTGTACATGGTGCTCCTAAATCGAAACTAGTAAAGACCAAAGTGATTTTATTTTATTAAAATTTTAGGATTTATATCAAAATCACTGAAAGTTATTTTTCATCATGTATTGAAATCTATCGAAGCCTGACTATTTAAACTTCAGAACATAGCGAAATTCTTAGAGTAAATTGGAATGAACACCAGATAGTACAGGTCTTACAATTATTATGAAACACTTAAATCATTGAATTCAAATATAATGATTCATAATTTCAATTTTTTATCAATCATCTATGAAGCTTGAAAAACGATCCAAATAGACATCAAGTACTGTTATGAAATTATATTTGTAAGAATAAGAGATAATTGACTTTATGCTATTAATAAATCTGAGAGAAAGTGATAGTGATCACTATTTCCAATTAAAACACTCCTGTTTAGCGTTTAGTTAGAGAATCTTTTTAAAGATATTTTTTCCGAAGGCTAATTCTTTGTCATTATAATGAAGGTTTGTGGAGATTGTAGTAATGTTAATAGTCGGATTTATGAGTCGATCTAGGCTAGACCACCATTGAAAACCTAGAACCACTAGATGGCTGTTTCTTCTAAGTATGGGACTCTTGAGAAGTGCGTGCTCACAATCCTGCAGACGGTACTCGAACTCAGGACCTTCAGTCTCGTGTGAATGCTTAACCTTTAGACCACCAAGTCGGCATCCAATGGTGTTAATGACTAATTTAGATCAACTCGTAAATCCAACTATTATAATTCCTTATCCTTGTTCAAGACCTATTACAGGTATTCATCTTGATGGAGTTCTGTCCTTTGAGCTGGATGGTTTGGTCCTGGAGCTTTCATCGTCCTTCTGAATGACATCATCAGTACAAACAGGACAAGCTGCGAGTCATATGTGGAGAAATTCGAACACTTCACTTGTACCCAAAGTTTGTTCTGGTGAAGTTGTTCAGAAGGACAATGAAAGCCCCACGACCAAACCATCCAACTCAGAGAACAAAACTCCATCAAAATCATCCACCTGAGCTACAAATCTTCTCCACCACCTCAAAGGTATTCATCAATTATTTGACATTTAAATAAAAAATTTTCATACTATTTTTTACTGTTATACAATTCATCTGATACCTAATGTACTTTTCCATGTTTACTCACTAGAAAGATGTTCTAAATTAAAAATCAGTTCCCTTTTACTAGTTTTTATTTCCTTTCCTGACACAGCTAAAACAAAATTTACTGATTCCAAGTAAACAATTTAATATGATTCAAGAAATGTAACACACTCGAGACTTGAATATCCTGGTTCGTTGTTTCACATTATTAGAAAAGCATCATCTATAATCTAGATAGTTAATCAATTTACTCTGGTCTTCATTCTCTTACAACAATTCAATCTATAATGAAACATATTTAAATGATTATATAATAAGGGAAAGTGGATTGCATTAATTATAAGACTTCAAATATCTGTTACCACTATAAAATGTTTTCAGAGGAAAATCTATTATTACAATTCCTTTTCCATTACGTTAACACGTATTTATCCCCCCCCCCAAAAAAATATCATATATGCCAAATTTATTAGAGTGAAGCAATCAATCTGTTGAGATAATAATTTAATAACACATTGAATGTAAGTTTTTTTTTCTTTTTTTTACCTCACTAAATTTTCCTTTGACCCGAATTCTATTCCAAAATAACAAAGATTGTACCACAAATCAACAGTAATCATAATAATGTTAGCTAACAGTGGAATTAAAAAAGAAAGTGTATTCCACCCATTTACGGACATGTAAAGGTTGTAACTGAAAAATCAGCAAAAAAACAAATTATTAAACACTTCACATTCCATAAAAAATTTGACATTTACTATTTGATTATTCATGTTTAAAATTACCCTATTGATTATTGATTGACCGTGGATGCGTACTGCTGAGAAGTCCCACAATAAGACGAAACAGCCGTCCAGTGCTTCCAGGTTATTCATGATGGTCTAGCTTCAATTGACACATGATTTCAACTATATATAAAAATTACTAAAAATCTCAACAGAAAACCCCCTTATCATATGCTCTCTAGTGACTGGCTTCAAGAGGTATTTCCTGGAGTTCTAATGGGAAGTAGTAACCAGCGGAGTTCAACCAGGTCTGTTTTCAACTATATTTATTGATTAATTGAAGATATTAGAATAATGAGTAGGGTATGTTATCATTGAAAGGTGTAATAAAGACGGAAAACTTGGTTTTATGATAAATCTATTGTAAGGGATGAAGGATTAACAACATACAACTCTATCCAGACAAGAATGGAACCGATAAAGTGATAAGATTTTGAAGAAAACTTTATTGAAATCTGAATTGCTAAAATTCATCAGCAGAATAATTATAACACCTTCGGACATAAACAAACATATTTTCAGGATGGGGATTTGTGGAGACTGTAGTAATTTTAATAGTTGGATTAATGAGTCGATTTAAGCTAGACCACCATTGAGAACCTGGAAGTACTGAACGACCATTTCGTCCTAGTATCAGACCGAAGGTCCTGAGTTGGAGCTCCGCATGTGGGATTGCGGATGCTCAACACTCAGGGGTGTCATATTAGGACGAAACGGTCGTTCAATGCTTCCAGGTTTTCAATGGTGGTCCAGCTTAGATTGACTCATGAATTCAACCTTAAAAATAGTACATTCTCCACAAATCTCCATTCTGATAATAATCATATGCTCACTAGTGACTAGATTCAAGATGGATTTCGTAGAGTGAAGTAATAGGAACCTTTTACCTGTGCAATTAGAATGTGTAATCATAACATCATTTTAATCTGATTCATTTGCAGTGTTGGTCGCTATATTAAGCCAACATAACTTACTCTAACTTCTGGACAGGCCAATTTATCCATTCTTCTTGAGTCAAATTTCGACCTTCTTAACTATTCACTTATTAACCCTGACTGTTTTTAAGTCAGAGTATGTGTGTCCATTTCTTATTTTACTCATCACTGCCTGTAACTTATTTTTATCTAATTATAAATATTGATTCACCCTTGATTAAATCAAGTTGGTCTACATGCCTTCTCTACTGCGTGTCATTCCACTTCACTCTCTTTTCTTCACTTCCTCCGCTTCGTTCCTTTGAGTGTCTGTCCAGATCAATGAATGTACAAAATCTATGTATTTAAAAATCCATTCTCGTATTTGACTGATTTAATTCCGTTATTCGTTAACGTGATTCAAGTCGATAATTTTATACGAAGATTGACGATATGTATATTTCAATAACAATCATTCATACGATCAATCTTGAATCACATATCGGAGCACTAAAAATCTGCATAGAAAATCCTTTTTTTTCTGCTGACTTCCACAAGTCACCACCATAACCTCTTTAACATGATCCATATAGAATATAAAAAAAGACCTTGCTGAAATTTTTATAGTCTTGATAATAGAAATTAGGATCCAATATATATATTACGTAGTTCCATCCATTACCTTTTTCTTTCTTACCGGTCTAGTGATTTTTAACCAATTCAGTTTTGTCATTATGTTCATTGTCTGCTTACGTAACCATATGAATTATTAATCATTTCTATCTATTTTTTTTATACAAATTTAATATTTTTCCATCATATTAACTTATAAATAAATAATCATACTGATGCTTGATTTTTTTGGCTTTCCGTAAATCAATTATTCCTAATTGTTTGTTGTTTCCCTTTCATGAACTCTCTTCATTATGAACCTTAAAAGTGAAAATATACTACTAATGTATTTACTTATATTTTACATTCAATATACATATAGTGACTTTCTGACTTTTAACCATTCAAAGAAGAAAAATCAATTGAAAAGTGAATTGATGACTTTATCTAGTTGCTTACCTAACTAACTAATTAACTTTAGAGAAAAAATACTACTCTTATCTGTTTACTTATTTATTTAGTTACTAACTAATTAATCATCATGATTCAGTCAGTCAGCTACAACGTAGGACCAGGCACATTTATGCATCGGTCCAAGTTGCCATACCTCGTTAGCACAAAGAGATGAATACCGGATTCATAGAAGTAGTTAATTTAGTGGTGGTCGGGCTTGCCTATAGTGATGAACCAGTCTGGTTATACTGGCTGGAATAATCGTTCCTCAAGGTCCAACCATGCCAGACAGGTCGATTGAAGAGTGGTAAGACTAAAAGCAGCAAACCAAAGGTTCGAAGGCGAAGTCATACTGCTGACTGTACAGAGGTGTGACGGTAGTAAGGTGTTTCCTTCAGACAACCATCATAACAGAGATGCTGTCTTTCCATAAGGAGAGGTGGGGTTAGAAAAAGTCGACCCTAAAAATGCACACCTTGCTTTATCCCACGGATATCCGTCTCCGGTGGTAAGGTCCCAACAAGTACGGTGCTAACACAAAAATTACCCACAAAAAGGTCGTGTGTGATCGACCTCAAGCAGTTGTATCTTGGGCACTGCGGCCACGCTCTCAGGTCATTAAGACCACTTCTAACCCAATTTCCTTTTCAGGTACCTCTAAAAGAACCCTTCCACGGTGTGGGCAACCGTGAAGTGATAACTGCCTTCATACCCATAACAGCACTCAAGGTCGCTGTATTCATAATCAATCATCATAATTAATCAAGTTATATATATATATTGTTCAATATTTTCTTTATAATAAATTTACTAAGTTGTAAATTACGATTTATGTCACTGTAGAAAAAACGAAGGAATTTTTCACTTATATTTCAAAAATATGACAGGTAAGTGGTTTGAATTGTTCATACCAACATGTCAATGTTGTCAGCACACATATATCAAGTTGTTACTATCATATTCTCTTCTTTTTTCATCTTTGAACAAATAGTTTTTATTTGAAGACAACTACAAATATATCTAATATGATTATAGATTTTAGTGCCGTGCTTCGCTAATCGTTCACCTCGATAACCGTTATAATACAAATCTTAACGGTGCATAAAATCAGAAGGCAAAGAGAAGCGGTAACTACAGTTTTGTTAACAAATGAAGTAGGCCAGAAAGCTATAAGCACATGAGCAAGTATCAGCGAGCAAGCGAAAATAACGCACATTGAAGATGTTGAGTAAGCCAACTCGAGAGAACGAAGCGAAAATAATGCACATTGGAGATGACAGGTAAGCCAACTCGCTTTAAACAAGCGTTAATCAGTATTTATAGTTAGATAAAAATAAATTACAGACATATGATAAATAGGATAAGAAGTGTACACACATACGCTCATATAAAAATTAGTCAGGGTTAATAAGTGAATAATTAACAAGGTCAAAATGGGGCTCATGATGGATAGGTAAATTGGCTTGCACAGAAGTTAGAATAAGGTATATAGGCTTAACATATCAACCGACACTAAGATATGTTTGAGTTAAATTGGTACCAGAGATGTTCTCTTTAGTTGGACTGAAAATAGTAATATCATAAATAATAATATGAAAAAAAGTATGCAAGGATATTCTTACATTTTACAATTGACTAAGCATTAAACAATTACCATTATCATATATATTCACTCTTTAATACAGATTTAATTCGTTCTGTAAGTTTAAATTCTGTTCAATAGTCTAAGAGATTCAAAAGTGCTTGCAGTATGCTGAGAAGTTATATGGTTGAAGGTAGTCTAGTTGGAAATCATAAATACAGGTTTCCTGCTATGAGACACTACCCAATAAGGCGTTTATGAACTACACGAAAATAGAAAATGTTAATGATTTATTCAGTTCTCAATGTTAACACATAGCAGCGAGTGATATCAAATTCACTGTATTCAATGCAATCGATTTTTAGTTTTTTCTTCTGGTGAAACATTTGATACGGGATAGATAAATACCTAATCTATGGTAATTCCCATAGTTTTTAAAAAATGAAATCATGGCATTAGTCAGTCAGTCGTCAGCAACATTGAACCTGACATATATGTGAATTGATTCAATTTATCTTACTAGATCAGCACAATGAAAACAAAAATGTGTAAACAAATACTGAAGAAGAAGTTGTAAGAAGATCAATGACAGTAAAAAAGATTAGGTATAGATAAAATATGATTTAAAAAGAATCGATGAAGTCAAGGAATAAAAGGAGTTTAGGAAGTGAAGATCTCAGGAAAGACATGTAGTGTGAATGTATTTGAACCATTTTCACTGATTCTAAGTCATATAATCTAAATGTTTTAACGTTTGGTTATAAATATTATAAGCGTAAAAATAAGACTCCATCTAACAGTCAAAGACTTTGTAAGATGATATTACATCCTCCAACTAACTATTACTTCGTCTAGTATCATAGCTCAACATATTCATTAATTAAAAGTGATAAGTTATCGAAAAATTAACTAAAAGTGTGAAAATTCAGTTTTTTTGTACGACAAATAGCTACTTGTATGATATTTGGGATTTCGTGAGTATGGAATTACCTGAAAAATATATATCATCTGAACATGGAATATATCTCTATGAAAACTATTAAACTTATAAACTGGTCTTGTAAGTAAATTACAGTCCAATTAGACGACAACATTTCTTTCTATCAGCACTTGATAGTAATCCTGGGACAACAAAGTTAAGAAAAAATGAATCGTCTTGTAGCGTTTCATCTGACTTATTAGGCTGACACGTTACCCAAACTCCTCCTGCAGCCCTTCTCCGGTTACATATTATCTCAAGACCGAATAAAGAAGGAGGGTTGGACATAAGGTTATAAATCCCATCCCTTGATAAAGAACCTTTATAATGACACCAACCAGAAAAATCATTCAAACTATCAAATTGATGTCGTTGTAGCTGAAAGATCTTCGCCTGCAAGAGTTATGACACCTCATGGTAAAATCCGAGATTCTTTGGAAGTCATGAGGCTGATGCTTCTTCTGACAACCAGAGCAACAATTAAAATAAGTACATGTTATCTCCGGATAATGCAAGAAACCTGGAGGATCATCCAAAGGGTAGTGGAGATGAAACGATATAACGCGGAAATGCACGGAATATGTGAAACGCTTCGACAGTGAGAATGCAGGAGTACTAGATAACATACCAGCTGAAACACTGAAGTCAGACATAGAAGTAACTGAAAAGATACTACACGTTCTATTCACGGAGATTTGGGGAGAAAAGTAAGTGTCGGCAGACTAAAAAGAAGGATACCTCACTAAGATACCAAAGAAAAGAAATTTTAGCAAGCGTGAGACTACAGATATATCTCACAACTATTATAAATAGGAAAGGTTTTCAACAGAGTGTTGATGAACCAAATGAAAGATTCAGTAGACTCCCAACTTTGAGATCAACATACCGGATTCCGTAAAGATCGGTTGTGCACAGATCAAATCACAATACTACGGATCATTGTTTCTCAATCAATTGAATGGAATTCGTCACTTTGCATCAACTTCCTTAAATGTGAGAAAGTGTCTAACAGCGTGGATAGGAGAGTCTTGTAGAATCTTCTTCGACACTATGGTGTACCTGAGAAAGTCGTCAACATCATTCGGAATTTATACGACGGACCATACAGCAAAGTTGTGAATGGAGCACAGCCAACAGATGCATTCCAACCAGACAAGGTTGATTACTCTCCCTCTTATTCTTTTCGCTGATGATTGACTGGATTTTGAAGACCTTCACATGAAATGCAATGGACAGCTCGGAATCAATTAGACGATTTGAACTTTGCAGATGACCTAGCCCTCCTATCCCATACACACGAACAAACGCAAGTGAAGACAACTAGTGTAGCAGCAGCCTCTACAGCATTGAAGTTCAACATACACGAGAGCAAAAGGAAGATCCCCAATTCAAGCCGATCAGACTTGATGGCGAAACTCTGGAAGAAGTGAAATCTTTCAACAACTTGGGAAGCATTATTGATGAACAAAGAAGATCTGATGCAGACGTAAAGACGAGGATTGGCAAAGCAAGAGTCACGTTGGAACTCAAAACAACTGTCAACCAATATCAAAGTCAGAATCCTCATATAATTGTCAAAACAGTTCTACTATACGGAGCTGAAACTTGAAGAACTACCACAACTATCATCAAAAAGTACAGGTATTTATGAGCGATTGCCAACACTGGATACTTCAGACCCATTGGCCAGATACCATCCTCAACAACCTACTGTGGGGGAGAATAAACAATCTTCCAACTGAAGAGGAAATCAGGAAGAGACTTTGGAGATGGATATAACATACATCATAGAAATCACCAAACTGTATCACGAGTCAAGCCCGAACTCGAAATCCTAAAGGTTAAAGGAAAAAAGGGGGACTAAGGAACACATTGTGTCGGGAATCGAAATCAGTCATCAAGAGAACGAGTAGCAACTTGAAAAGAATTGCCCAGAACAGAATCGGTTGGAGAATCCTGGTTGGCTAACTATATTCTACGAGATGTAACAGACGTAAGCATAAACGTTAACCACGACTAATGACTTAGTGGTTTCCCTCAAAATATTATTGTTGAATTTACTTTACCAGAATACTAAGTAACCTATTTATTGTGCATATAGTATTTCTTACACCCCCCTATTTTTTATTTGATTATCATTCTTTTATCATCCTAACTAATCAATGACACTAGTTCAAAACTTTCTTTTCAATATTTTACTATCAATATCCTTTGTATTTGGTTCTTCTAACTTTTCCATAGTGAATAATCATTCGTTCATTTAATTTTGACAGTGATTAACTTATTATATCAACCTTAGTTTATTCGTAATTGATATGAATTAATAAAATGTTTACTAAAAAAAACTTTCCTAACCGGATATTCCAATAGACTTCCATAGACTTTATTGAGATAGATATTTTCTCTATTTCTTTTCTTCTTTTCTTTTCGTTATTTACCCTCTGAAAATCTTCTAATCAATTCTAGATAGTAAAGTTCAACAGTGAAATATCATACTATAATTAATCATTTATTCAACAGTATGTAATGGAAAATTTTAGTTTAGTTTATGTATATAATATTTTTATAAATTACCAAAAAAAAAATGGAAAAAAGAAAATCATATTTCAGTCAAGTATGAATAAAATCATTCACTTAAGCTATACATTCGTATATAGGTATATGGAAATATATATGTCTACAGAAAGCTAAGAAAAGAGAATATAAATAGATAACTAGTTCGATAAAAAGGAGCATTTAATGAACTGTGAACACACCGCTCCAAAAGACTCCTCATTTAAAGTAATCTATAGAGTCAAAGGAACCGGATCGAAGGGGGAGGGGTCAAATCAATATTTTATACACTGCTGAGGCATTGGCAATCCATGAACTCAAAGCTGAACTATGCGTACAGAAACTATTTGTTCAACCTCTCATCCTTCCTTGGCCTTAATCCCCGTAATAGATATGTTTTTTTTCGTTTTTTTCTCTTTTCTGCACTTTTGTTTGATTATTATGGGTTTTTTGTTTTTAAATTACTGTTTTGCATTTTAGATTCTAGTCAGACTCGTAGGTCCTGGGTTCGAATCTCGTGGGGCGGGATCGTGGATGCGCACTGTTGAGGAGCCCCATAATATGACGAAACGGTAGTCCAGTGCTTCCAGGTTTTCCATGGTATTCTAGCTTCAATTGACTCATGATTTCAACCACGAAAATATTCAAATAACTTATAATTATTATTATTGCCTTATAAAAGTGTTCTTGATTATTATTCAGTCTATTATTATGACCTTTGTGTTTGTCGCTTTTTTTCATATTTGTCAATTGGACTATCTGACCCAGAAATTATTTTCTTTCTTACCCCTTGATTAATACGTAACCTCATTTGTTATTTATTGTGGAATCAATGTATAATGCATTCTTTCCTAGCCTATTGTAGACATATGTTTTCCATATAACTATATATACGAATGTACAGCTTAAGTAAATGATTTCGTCGAAAAGAAAATCTTGTTCGCTGAATTCGTATTATTATTATTATTATTAGTATCCTTATTAGTAGTATCATTATTATTAGTAGTATCATTATCATTAGTATTATTATTAATATTATTAGTAGTAGTACGATTATTATTATCATTATTATTGTTAGTATTATTATTAATATTATTAGTATCGGTAGTATCATTATTATTATTATCATTATTATTAATAATATCATTATTATTTGTATCGTTATCATTAGTATTATTACTATTATTAGTGTCATAATAATAATTATTCTTATCATCATTATTAATGTCATTATTATTAGTATCATTATCATTAGTATTATTATTAATAATATTATTAGTAGTAGTGGTATTGTGACGTGGTCTACTTATATCCATATAAGTAGTATATAGTGTTGGTCAGATATAGAATGTATTTTGGCAGAAGATCGATGAGGAAAGAACTGAAATGAAGCGCAATCGGTAGGAAAATGCATGAACAATGGAATCAGAGGAGAAACAGTGAAGTTTGAGAGAATTGGTTGTTAATTTGCAAATTAACTGTTCATTGTATGATTATCAAAATTTACTGAGATAGTCTGTAATTTTTGCTTAAATACCTTCGATTGTCCCCAGCCATTGTTTTGTTCACTACAGTATCATTATTACTATCATTATTATTATTAGTATTATTATTAATATTATTGTTAATTATCACTGATCAAATTAATCTTTTTCCCCCTTCAATATTAATTCAGTATTGTTTGTTTGAATCTTCCCATAGATTTGTTAGGACTGCAACTGGTCAGTCTCTAATACTGAATGAATTTAAACTTCACCCTATCTCACAAGCAAGAGGCTATCAGGACTCAGTGGCCGAGTGGATAACGCGATGGCGTTTGAAGCAAGGGTACTGGGTTCGAGTCTCAGAGTGAACATCAACTCTGAGATGCAGGTACATCCAGCTGACGTGTCCCAAATAGGACGAAACGCGCTTCCTGGTTTTCACTGCTAGCCACTATCCATCTCCGCTCTTCAATATTATTTTAATCAATTAAAACAAAATTATTTATCATTTGAAGGACGGAAATTAAAAAAAGAAAAAAATATTGATTTATTGTTTTTTTTCAAAAAAAAACTACTTTAATAAGTATGTTTATTGTAAATTAGTTAAATTTAATCAGTTCAATGAATTAAATGCCAAAATAAAAAAAATAAAAAAACAACTTTTTAATGCCAAAAATAACTGTTTTGAAACTTTTCTTTTCTCCTCCTCAACAGAAAAACAAAATAAACAAATATACAGTAATGTAATTAAATCATGTTCAGCATTTTATTAAGATAGTTCTCTTTTCTTTTTTTATAAATAAGGGAATGATGAAAAAGGAATAAAGAAACTAGATTTTTAAAATGATGACTAGTTTTTATAAAACAAACTAAGAAAGGCTGTATTTGTAGAATTTTATGAATGTACTTCGTAGGTTTTCTCCTCAGCTGTATACATTTGTTTTTTTTTAAGTCGTTTAATGTAATTTTGAATTTAAAGATAAAGGTAAGATGGAAGTTTTACAAACCCGAAAATTAGCATGTTTCTCTATGATTGACATTCAGATGATGAATGAAAACTACACGGAAAGATAATTAAGGACGTAAAGCAGCTTTATAAAAATGCTATTTTCAGCAACATGGGTTCCAATAAACACAACCAGATGTAGAATGGAATGACAGAAAGGCGGATTTTTATTTATTCTACGGAATATATTCCTAGGAACCCTTTGAGGAAAAAATAAATTTCTTAATTCATTATCACATCACATACGAGACATGGGGTATAACGTGGTTGAATTGAATGTATTCAAAATAAACAACATATGGTTAAACTCTCTCTTATATTAAAATTTGTGGAAACCACTTTAGTTAGAGGGCTTTGACTTGATTTTCTGCATTGAAAAAAAATCAGCAGTTAATCTTCAACTACAGCGGTAGCAGATATGAAGTAGACATTTTGACCGCTGTTTTGTTTTTTTAAAAATTAACTGTCATCACAATCTAATAAATTTAATTTGAATTTTTCTCTCTTTCTTTAAAAAATTAGTCGAAATTTATTAGGTTATTAGTGTAAAAAATTATGGGAACTATATTGAAACTAATTTCTTAAGTTTTTCTACATTCCAAATACCATATTAGTTATAAGTATAGTGTTGTTGAAATTTTTGAGTTTTAATTAAGATCACGAACCGATCACTGTTAGACCACTATTGAAAATCTGAAATCACTGAACAGCCTTTTTGTTAGATATCAACATTGTTAAATTTCGGCTCAGTGGTCTAGAGATTAGGCGTTCGCGCGCGAGACCGAAGGTCCTAGGTTCGAGTTCCGTGTGTGGGATCGTGGATGTGCGCTACTCAAGAGTCCCATACTTGGACGGAACGGCCGTTCAGTACTCCAGGTTTTTAAATGGTGGTCTTACATTGATCCATTCATGATCTGAATCAAAAACAAGTAAGTATTTTCTTCTATACTAGAATAAATTTTCTTTTGCAATCAATTCAGTTGTTAATAGATTATGAAATAACAGAGTTCTATCGATTGTAGGGCGAATATCTTTCATAATATGATATCATTCAAACAAAGCCTTGATCATTATTATATAAATGGAAGTTGGTACTACAATAGGTCTATAAGTATTCAGATGCCGATTCCTATGCTGATAACATCTAACTAGCGATCACTCAATATTTATCATTAGTATCTATCAAGAAACAAGGAAAGGAAACTTGTCGAAATACTTTGCAGTGAGAATTCTATATTGTACCAAAAATATTATGTTGAATAAAGCCATTAATAATAACAGTGATAATAATAGTAATAATAAACACATAATAGTGAATATGGTCAATATTATTAGTAGTATTATTATTTATCTAGTAGTCAGAAGGGGTTTTGTGGAGATTTCAGTATTTTTATAGTTGAAATCATCAGCCAATTGAAGCTAGACCACCGTGGATTGGTGGAAGTTAGACATTAACACCATTGGATGCCAGCTCAGTGGTCTATCGATTAAGTGCTCGGGCGCGAGACTGGTAGGTCCCGGGTTCAAATCTCGCGAGACGAGGTCGTAGGTGCGCACTGCTGGGGATTTATATAGTAAACAAATAATGATCACTGTCTAAATTCAAGTAAACAGTTTTTACCAGACACTTTAACTTTTTAAAAAATACGAATGAATACAAAATGAAAATCATTATAAACAAGAACAAAGAAATTACTCGAACAATACTATTAATAGTAACATCATTAGTAATGATACCAAGTTAAGAATAATAGCGTCTGTTCATATATGTACAATCACACACACACAGAGACAGATACAACCTATGGGCTAGTACTAATAGGTCTTGTTTTCTCCTTTCCTTTATAGTGTCCATTTTATTGTTATCCTTTTTTTTCAAAAAAAATATCCTCTAAATAATCTACTCTGATAAATTAATTAGGATACTTATATTATCGTCCCTAATCAATATGGTTACCTGCTTTAACAATGAAATGGAGAAAAATGGTGCTATGTTAAAATATAGACTAGCGTTACTATTATCTATATATCTATATAAGTTGAAAGGAAAGTTTAAATGCATATGCAAACATACCTACATACACACATACATACATGCACTAATCAGATATTCATTAAAATGAATTGATGTAAAGTACCCAAAATTTGCCAAAGGGATTAAACAAAAGCAAATGAACATATAAACACAAAGCCTGGTACCATCTTTTTATTGTTCTACAAAGAATTGTGGTAATCACCTTCGTTTTTTTTATATTTTTACAAATTGTCGTTTTAATTCACTATTGATCAATATAATTACTTGTTTTAATTGACATCAGTCAATGTATGAAGACAAGAAAAACCTTGCTTGGGAAAATGAATATCCTTCTATATTTAGTATTCCGCAGGTTATACAGATACAAGCATATACATATAATTGATAATCAGGGGTGAATACAAGTTTTCTCTCTCATTCATTTCAACAAAGGTGGTTATACGCTAGTGTATGGTATTTGGTGTGATACATTTTTTATTTTTCAATTTTGAGTAGCTGATGTTGACTTGAATGAAGTACTTGATTAAGAGAAGCACACATACAACTTCCTGTTGTTTGTTGTAATAAATTTCAAATAATACAGAAGATAATAAAACAAACTGAAATAACTTTGATTTACCTTAGTATTATTATTACTGCTACCATTACTATTACCATTATTACTATTACTATCATTATTGTATTCCATCTACCGTGTATACGATGATTTACAAGTAACAATGATAGTAATGAAAAATATTAGTAGGCTAACTTTATGATTTCATTTCAAATCAATTATGCCGCTTTGAATTTATTATCCGCAAAATTTAATCTATTGATCATCGAATAAAGTATTAAATGTGTATGAATAAAATAAACAAAAAACAAGAGAAGTATACATTGAAATGAGAGAATATTCAAATATTAGGAAATTATATTGGATAAATTAATTAATGAAAATGATTGAAAGAAAATTATCATATATTGTATGCAAAGATGGATAGTGGCTAGCAATGGAATCCAGGATGTGCCTCTCGTCCTATTTCGGACTCGTCAGCTGAATGTACCTGCATCTCAGAGTTGATGTTCACTCTGTGACTTGAACTCAGTACCTTTCGCTTCAAACGCCATCACGTTATCCACTCAGCTACTGAGTCCTGATAGCCGAGTTATCATACAGTTTTATCATTATGATTATTAGCATTATTCAATATTATATGTTTGGTACAATATAGGATTCACAGTGCAATGTATTTCAACTTGTTTCCGTTTCTTACTTCATCGTCGATCCTGATGATAAATATTGAGTGATCACTAGTTAGAAGTTAGCAATCCAGTCAATCGACATCTGAATAATGTACATTCTTTTCGGTGTATATTGCCAGCAACAACAATATCTCTGATTAGGCCTTTTGTAAACTTCATAGTGAAAAGTTATACACATTTCAGAAACGCACCTGAATAGGTTGTACGATTAATAGTCATAATGATGTATGAAAACAAACAAGATTATATTATTTGTTGAAATATCTAAATAACAGTAACAGATAGCCCAGATGTTCAAGCAGCCCACCTTTAGTGATTATGTGATATCTGCTACTTATGTCGACAGACATAAGTAGTATGTAATACCAATCGGAAGGGGAAAGCCCAACAGCAGAAGGCTAAGAAGGTCGAGATGAAATGAACAGAAGCGAAAATAGAAAGAAATTATGGACTGGAAAAATCACACAGAATGTGAAGTACAAACGATAGAAATTCGCAAACGGAGTAATCAGTGTAGGTTCTCATATTTTGCCAAGAGATTCTGTGACTTTGGCATATATATTCAGTCGGTCGTCCCCACCTGTGTTCTGATTCGTTGTAATAATAACTAAATTGTCATAGCTTTGCTTTTGATTAAATCAGTATGAAAAGCATAGTTAGGATCATAATAAGTTATTCGTAAATTTTACTAGTTCATTTATAGTTTGTAGGATAGAACAAGAATTTTTCAACTTAGACTATGGGTTGTTGTTTGCAATGTACATTAGGACTTATTTCAGACGTTTGTAACGAATTCACAACGATTTTAGTAGAGTTTCACTCTTCAATCTAGGTGTTTTATTCTTGAAACTTTTATTTTCTTTCATGATAATCTTATTACAAGCTTCAGATAGAAATTGAGCTATTCAAATTTCTTCACGTACGATTGATAGCTCGTTCTATTGACCTAGGTCTTTATTGGTTGTTATTGTTCACCATTGTCCTGTTTGAATATCTATTTTGATTGTCATCTTTTTGGGGTTAGTTTTTGTCTTAACATTTGCTCATGATTTTTCGAATCGAGTGATAAAGTGAATGAACTTTGATTTGCTTATTGAGCTCTGGTTGATCTGAGTGCTAGACTTCCAAAAATTCACAGCTCCTTTTTTAAACTTTCTTTGTCAAACATTTCAGCATATTCCCAACCAAATATGTATCCATATTTATCGACGTCCATTGATATAAGCGAACATAAATTGTAAAGTTTAATAACTAGCTGATTTTCAAAGCGATGAGTCTGAATAAGGAGACAATTTTGATAGATGATATATTTCGAGAAATTGAAAGTTCCACGATTAAGCCATCTAACTCACAGAATGAAACTCCACTGAAATAGTCTATTTGAGCTACAAATTTCCTCCATCTTATAATCACTATCATGTTTATCATAGTTTACAAAATGTTATTTATAAAGTTTATACAGTGGATCTATTGTTCCAACATCAGGAAGTATAGTGTTTGTAACAATGAAGCAAATAATTCAAGAAATAAAATTTGGAATTGATTGTCTAGGAATAACTTTTATCAGGGATTAACATCAATTGAAAGGACTGTAAAACCTAGGGAGAACCAGATGGGTCTTTTACTTTAGATTAATATCACAAATGGATCTATGTTAGACCACCACTGAAAACCTGAAATTACTGGACGGCCATTTCGTCTTAGTATGAGACTCCTGAGCAGTGCGTATCCATGACCCTACACACGGGACCCGATCCCATGAACTCCGGTCTCACGCACGAACGCTTAACCTGTAGACCACTGGACTTGTATCCAACGGTGTTAATGTCCAACTCCGACTAATTCACGAAATCGCACGACAATCTTCTATTGCCTTCAGTGGACAACTGCCTCATAACAGACACGGTTGAACCCCACTGGTCACAGTTTCTTTACTTTAATTATTGAACACATCAACGATGCATAATAACAATACTGAATGCAATCAAACCAACTATATTCATTATTTACGATTATATACAAATCTTAAGACTACTAAAATTCACGTACATAACTTGAAATGTAACATGGTGTGATAAACATTTGTTATCATTATCAGTGATATTTATCTTATTCCTGAATTCATTGTCAGTCAGTCAGCTACAACGTAGGACCAGGCACATATATGCATCGGTTCAAGTTGCCATACCTCGTTAGCACAACAAGATGAATACCGGATTCATAGAAATAGTTAATTTTGTGGTGGTAGTATATAAAAGATGGGTTGTATATAAGGATATAGTATAGGAAGGAAGAACGTTATGAAGCAATTTTAATCTCAAGGTTTAGGGGAAGATAAAGAGTGTATACACCTACGCGATTGTGGTCGATTCTGAGCCATGTCACCTAGAGTCTCCAACCATTAGTTACGATAGTCACGCGGACCCCAAACAGGTAGTCTGCATCTACCAATTCATTGACTTCTTCATCACGAAACCCTATCTTTGAACTCATTTCAAATAAGTATAAACTATTATTATTTAAACAAATAATTAACTTAGATTTGTTTTTCAGTGCTAAAAACAATTTCTCTCTCATAGGCTAATATCGATCACAGATTAGATCAGTAACAATGATTCTACCGGAATAATAATAATAATATGAATTTAGACATTTCGTTGATTCGCTTCATTTGATTAAAACATAGAAACAAAATAAGTATATATACTAAACATTAGAAATATATGATTAAAGTAAACACGTAACAATTATAATAAAGGAAATGGGATTAACTACGATTTAAAAAATGTCTATCTTCTTAGAAATTGCCTTAAAAGGTGACAAAATAGCTGGAAGGACTGATTTTAGACTAGCGGAAATACTATAAAGAATTTATCCAGAAACTAAATTGGTGTTCTTATACCAAACCGAATTCTCATTGAGATAAGCAAGCATGGACAAATATCATTCTTATGTTACCTATAATTATGTTGACCAGTTTACGTGTACGTGCCAAATCATATACAAATGAAGAACAGAAAGGAGAGTTTGTATTCGCATCTCCGAACATGTTCCACAAAATTTGAAACTAAGTGGACAGGTTTTCAATAGTGCAATTACCTGTCAATTGCTGAGCAGCGGGTATATTGTTGAAGTTGAGAGATCTTTCAAAATAAGTAACATACAAAGGAGTCCAAAACTGTTACACTTTGCCGATGCTGTTAAAATAAATAGATTTAAACCGAAAGAAACAATTATAAATCTCATTTTACCCTGGCGACCTTATATTCGTGAGATTATTGCGTAGGACTTTTTTGTTTTTCAATAAAATTTAATCAAAATTTTAGTATCTTAATACTTACTTCTGAACTTTACTGAACTAGTCTATATTAAATTCAGTAGTTGAGATCATGAGTCAGTTGAAGCTAAATAACCATCGAAAACCTGGAAGCACTGGACGGTAGTTTCGTCCTATTGTGGGACTCCTCAGCAGTGCTCATCCCCGATCAGGCCTCACGAGATTCGAACCCAGGACCTATCAGTCTCGCGCGCGATCGCTTAACCTCTAGAACAACTGAGCCGGCATACAACGGTGCTAATGTCTAAATTCAACCGATCCACGAAACTGAGCGCACAGTTTAGGAGTCCCCTAATAGGACGAAACGGCCGTCCAGTGATTCCAGGTTTTTTGTGGTGGTCTAGCTTCAATTGACTCATGATCTCAACTATTGAAATTACTATAATATCCAAAAAACCCCTTCTGATATTAGTCTATATTACATAATCTATCTCCTGTCTCCATACTCTTCTAGAATATTCAAATATTTAACCAATAAATAAGCGAACATTTGAACAATTCTAATTCTTCCATATTATAGCCTCTTAAGGTTATTCTGTCTCCATATTTTAACTCAGTTTATTCTAAATGGTTCTGATATAAAGTATGTAATAATTTTGGAAAAATTCAAAAAAAAAAAAATTACTCAAATGATTTTCTATTTACAAGTAAAATGTAAATAAATACTCCAAAGAACAAAAGGAAATTATAAGAAGAATGTGTAATGCCCCAATAAGAATAATGAATGGTAACTTTGGTATCTATTTATAAACCAATATTATGCATATATTTTTTATCTTAGAATTGCTAAGTAACTAAACTATTCGTATTCATGTTTCTCCTTATTATAAGCTTTATTTTGACCCATAAACTGTTATTATACGATTTACCATTCATGAATTACGCCCAGTCTACTAATTACTGTTTCCCCTATTCACAGCCACATTTTGGTAAATCTTGTACACATGTTATTTTCGATTTTATTGATACGATGCGTTCTGTCTGTTTGGTATATAAACTCAGTGTGTGTTTGAAATATAATGATTCATACCGCAGAGGCTGTACTGGACTTTAATGGCTGAACTACGCAGAAGCAGGACTGACACGTACTCATGACTGCTCGTACGGGTTACGTATCACTGTTCCCGTTGATAATTCACGGTCTTATCACATCATACGTTAACAGGGCATTCACTTGGTCACAAGTTATAACAGCATGTAAACGAAATTTATGTTTTTACAAATGGAAGATTGATTTCATAGTTTGAGTAATACTTAGAAAAAGTGATTGAGTAAAGCTCAGATATAAAGCAAAATATAAGAATTCATAATTATGGCCGGAGGTAAATTGTAACATAATGAGTTCTTTAAATTGAAATCGATAAGACAAAGCAGTGTATTCTTTTTTGTATATGTAAATTTAGCTTAAGTTTTTCTATGGTGATAGATTTAAGAAAGTGAAATAAATTGAAAAGTTTAAAGATTATCCTGAAAGATTTCGATAGGTTGATATCATGTCTATTTATATTTTTAGGTTTCGAACAACTGAAGATAATCTACGAAATAAATAAATGTACTGGCCGGCCGTTTCGTCCTATCGTGGGACTCATCAGCAGTGCGCAACCACGACAATTGTTGAACGGTTTCTCAACTTTGTGGATTGGTTGGAGTTAGACATAAACACCATCCGATGCCAGCTCAGTGGTCTAGAGGGTAAGTGCTCTGGCGCGAGATTGATAGGTCTTGGGTTCGAATCTCGCTAAGCGGGATCGTGGATGCGCACTGCTGAGGATTCCCATAATAGGACGAAACGGCCTTCCAGTGCTTC
Source organism: Schistosoma mansoni (assembly GCF_000237925.1). Classification (NCBI taxonomy): domain Eukaryota; kingdom Metazoa; phylum Platyhelminthes; class Trematoda; order Strigeidida; family Schistosomatidae; genus Schistosoma; species Schistosoma mansoni. The sequence continues at coordinate 54,137,450 of NC_031502.1, forward strand.
CAGGTTTTTGATGGTGGTCTAGCTTCAATTGACTCACGCTTTCAACTATAAAAATACTAAATCTCCACAAAAAACCCCTGCTGATAAAATAAATGTACATTTTTCTCTTTAACTCGAATGAAAAAAAACTGTATAAAACTACACATTAACTGTAATATATGTCTACTCTAAGTCAATAAAACAATAATATTGTGATGCTAATATGAAATTTATAAATTTTATCCTACCAGGCGTATAAGTCTGCACAGTTTATAAACTTCAATCTTATATTTAAAAACATAAGTCAATTTCAGCTAGACCATCATGGAAAATCCGAAAGCACTGGATGGCTGTTTCGTCCTATTGTGGGACTCCTCAGCAGTGCGAATCCATGATTTCAATTTATTAAGGAAACAATTAAGCATAGAATTATAGTTTACATTGGTTATCCAGTTGATTTCAGTTCAATATACACAAATAATATTTTTAGATTATGTAGAATATTTAAAGTTCAAGATGAGGATTTTTGAGGGTATTGCGTTTTTTCAAGAAGTTTTCATTGCTTTTCTAGACAACCTTATCAGTGTATACTTTGAAAAGAAATTATTTTAAGTATGCTTAAATGAATCCTAATTTATAGGAAGGACTACTTGGATGAAGGGTTGCGCGAAATCATGGGTAGATTGGAGTTTGACATTAACACCGTTGGATTTCAGTTCACTGGTCTACAGATTAAGAGCTCTCGCGTGAGACCGAAGGTCCTGGCTTCGAATTCCGTGTATGGGGTTGTGGATATACATTGCTAAGGGTCCCCATACTAGGACGAAACGGCCATCTAGTACTTCCAGGTTTCTCAACAAGAAAACTAATTATTTACTTATTCGAAATTCAATGTCTGACATCGCAAATAAACAGCTATTCAGTTTAACTAAAATGATTAATGGTATTGTGTTCTAGTAAATCTTCGATGGAAGAAAATAACTTATTGAAATGCTAAAGAAGATTTATAACTAAGATAGACAATATTTTGTCGGTGTTATGTTTATTAATCTGGATCAAGTTTACTATGAAATTTTTATTATCCTTCTGAACAATATTATCAGTCTAAATAAAAATAAGTTTTCAGTTTGGGGTTGTGCAAATTGTTAAATTTCATTGAAATCATAAATTGACCAATGTTGTACCATTTTTGAAAACCTGAAAGCAATGAGCGGCCAATTCAACCTGAACTCCTCTGTATTGCTCATCCATGATCCTGCAATTCGGAATTTAAACTCAGCACCTCTGGTCTTGTGCGAACCCTTAATCTCTAGACCATTAAGCTGTTAACTAACAATTTCAATGTCTAATTTCAATATTTTTCGTGGTTTTCGCTGGTGGTCTAACATTGATCGGTTGATGATTTCAATGAAAGTTAAATTCTGTTAAAACCGACATTGATAATGTTGTTTAGAATCTTTTTTTGATTCAATCATCTAGTTTATTGAACGTAATACCAACACAACTATTAGATTATTTTATCAACATTCATCCCAATAAGCTAAATATAAACAGACATATTTCTTCGGTATACAATAAAATATTTCCTGTTAGGAAATATCCAAAAAAAACGTTTTTTTTTCAAAGACTCACTTTTATGTTTCCACTTACTAATAAAAAGGAAGTATTTGAAGGAAAAAAAACAATCACAATAGACAATCAATGTAAAATTGTGCATTTTTATGTTTATCAGAAATCAATACCTAACCATGGGTACTATGGTAGTACTATGTACTATGTAGTAAGTGTATAGTAATGGGTTAATTTGATACATTTTACGTAGTAAGCAGATATTAAAAATTGATTATAATTGAAAATAGAATGAAATGAAAGCGAACAGAAGTTATTGGTTAAATACACTGTTATTGACAGTGATCTACGTGTGATTAACAATTGTAGTGAACGAGAACACAGATGGGGACAATCAAATGTACTTGAAAACACAAAATTACAGAATCTGAGAATCATATAGTGAATACTTCATTTGCAAAATGTCAATCAATTGTGTCAAACTTGACTGTTCCTTTTGTTTCAAACTTTAATGTTCCAGCATTTCCGTACCAATTGCTTTCTGTTCCTGTTCTTTCCTCCTCGATCTTCTTGAGCTCCTGTCATCAGACATTCTATACCTGATTAGCGTTATATATTACTTATGTAGATATAAGTAGCACACAATACACAATAATAAGTATTCACCTGTTAGTAGTTATATCAATAACTATAAACCATAATTTTTTTCAGTATTTAATGCAAGCGCTTTTTCTAGTAATTTTGGACGTATGCTTCAAAATAAAAGGAGTAAATTTATATGTCAGGGATGAACCTGGGAGGTATATCATCCAATCAGAAAACAGTATTCAGTTATGAAACAATCTTCTAATAAAAAATTGTAATAATGTAGTCGGTAAATAGTTTCCACATGATAAATGAACAAATAAAGATCATAATTATGGATTAGAAGTCCGGTTACAGTCAGAAGTTTAGCTTAGAAGTCAGAGTTAGTTTTGTTATATTTAAAAATTTGGAATAGGAGTGTTAGGTTTAAGATGTGAGGGTTAGTAGTGTTGAAGTTAGAATATGTCGCTTACTTTAGAGAACATGTTTCAATCATAAAAATGTCTTCTATTATACCCTGAAACACATCATGCACACTAAGGTACAGTCAGCATACATTTCTGTAACAAATTCACTATATGATTGCACAAAATTTAGTGATAACGGTTTTAATCACTTTATTAACAAGTTAAATATGAGTTGAATCTATTTTTTATTATGGTATATGCTATCCTACACCAGGTTTTCGATTTTGCTCGAAATTTTACAGGCTCTACCTTAAATCTCATTGATTGCCCAAAAGTCGTCGCTATAATGTAGGTTCAGTATTGAAACGTTGTAATCTCTAACTTTTACAACAACTATGTGGTTGCTTTCAACTATGAAAATACTAAATCTCCACAAAACCCCTTCTGATAATAATAATAATAATCATATGCTCACTAGTGACTGACTTCGAGAGATAAATCCAGGAGTTCTAGTGAGAAGCAGTGACCAGTAGAGGTCAAACCACGTCTGTCGTGTGATATCAATTCACTGAAGACAATTGGTGAACGGTCGCTCAACTTCATGGATCAGTTGAAGTTAGACATGAACACCGTTGGATGCCGGCTCAGTGGTCTAGAGGTTAAGTGCTCTGGCGCGAGACTGGTAGGTCCTGGATTCGAGTCTCGCGAGGTGGGATCGTGGGTGCGCACTGCTAAGGAGTCCCATAATAGGACGAAACGGCCGTCCAGTGGTTCCAGGTTTTCCATGGTGGTCTAGCTTCAATTGACTCACGTTTTCAACTATGAAAATACTAAATATCCACAAAACCCCTTCTGATAATAACTATGTTTTTCATCTGAAATGTTTGACTGTGTTATACTGACATGTTTACGAAAGACACTGGCAGATAGATCAAGCTGTCTGAAATTAAATCTCTGATGCAAATAACCCTGTAATATCTAGTACTCACCAACGAAATGCATGGAAAAAAAGTGGTCAAAAATGCTGTAAATAATATATGGATTTATAAGTGAAAGAGTTATGAAGAAAGTAAGCCAAGTCAACTGATAATTAAATCAAAAATGAAAACTTGGTACGTTTAAAATTCAAACTTATTTCTAATATTCAATGATCATTATGCATTGTTATTACTTAATGGATCGACCTTTGTGTACTTTTTCAGGAATTCAATTTATCCATGTGCTTGATAGATACAGTTTAGTTATAAAAAGTCAAAACAATGAATGGTTGTCTAGGTGATAACAAAAAAAATTAGATTGTAAACCAAAAACTAATCATCACAATTTTCAATAATTGATATTCAGTTCTTAATTATCTTTATTCTTACTAGTGTCAAGTGTTCATATATGTTATTAACTTAAAGGTCCTAGAAGAAGATTATTAAACAGCTTACCTAAAGTTGGTTATTTCAATGAAAGATTAGTAAAAAAAACAGTTAGTCTTTCATGGGACTAAATTAGTTGAGATTTCGTCATTGAAGACCATTACATTGGTTTCTATGACTTATCAAAAACGATAAGATTAATAGATGTAGATTAAGCGGATACACAAATCTGGAACCGCTTATGCTATCGTGCAAACCAAAATTAAGCTTATAAGTTAAGTTAATTGATCAATTAGCGGAGGTCAGAGTAATTTTCGCCTAGTTCTTTAATATTGACAAAATTGTATCGATCAGGTCTCAGTGTGAGCAACTAACTATCCGGATTCATCAGCTTAATGAATAACTCATTGACGCTTGAAATGGTTTCAGCATAAATATAAACAAAGGAATGCAAATATATTTAACTGACAAATCTTAATTTTGAAAAACTCACTTCCTTCTTCTTACTGCTAACCACTTCAGTGTTTGATCCAAGGTATTCTAGACATCAATTTAAATGTACTGGGTTTGATCCCTAATTTTACTATGGACAAAAACTGTTGAAGATTCCCATACTAAGACAAAACAGCAGTTCAGTGTTCCTTGATCTTCTATGATACTTCAACTGAGAGCAGTTTGTGATGAATATAGTCTACAGTTTAGATTAATTGGTAGTAGAAAACAAAAACTTCCCAACCACGCACACACACACAAATTATTGAATATTAAAACAAAACGAATGTAAAAATTATTTGTATCTATATTCATGTTATAAATACGTGTGAAACAGCATTATATTTAGTGAGATACAAAGAAAAAAAATCGGTAAACTGTAACTATAGGAAATCATTCAGTAACGAAAAATGAACAGCTGACTAATTTTCATTACTAAAATTATGTAGATATATAATAAGACAGAAGTAATGAATACCATAGTAGTAGTAATCATAGTAATAATAATGATAATTAATATTGTATAGAATATAGATACTATTCATTTGGGAAAAGATACTACTTAATTACAAGAATTGCTTATTTAAATGATTGCTAAATAATCCCATGAATGGTTGTAAGTGAATTATATTATGTTGATAATAAAAACTTTTCTGTTAGTTTTATATCACTGACTGACTTTATTTAAAGGACTCTTAAAGTCCACGAAGCATTGTACAATTTCCTTATCTTTGGAAACGCTTCCTAAGCAGTGTACATCCAAGATCCTATAAAGTAAAGAATTTAGAACAATAGGACCTCGAGGATAGTACTTCGAATTCAGACCACTGAGTTAGTATCCAATGATTTATATTTGGTAACTTCAGTTAATTCTTTGTCTCATACGACTTACACTGTCATTATTTATGCTTACCTCATGTGAATGCTAATGTTCACGGTTTCTCCATAGTATTTCACGAATTAACCTACTGAGTTTGTCACAGGTAAGGTTATGATTTTTTTTACTCTGTTAATTCGTTAAATGTATACAGATATACTGGTCCCAAGCCCGGGCAAAGAAAGAGGGTTGGGCATGGTGTTAGCGACCCTATCCCGTAGAAAACCAACTCGCTAGAAAAACGCTAACCAGAAAAATTATACAGATAGAGGTTGTAAAACTTTATAGAATATGTAGTCCTAGAAATATAATAAAAATGTAATATAAAGTCGTTTGTATAATTACTTAACCAAGTACAAACCAATATATATTTCCTTACCAATCGTTATTTCTTTTGTTTTCAAGATCTAGTAATACCTAGTTGATTATCCAAAATGAACATTTAACTCAACCATAATATTATTGTTAAAATTTGTGTGTGGGCATCATTTCCAACATTCAAACTATGATATTTTTAGAGCATGATATTTTTTTTAAATTATGCTTTATCGTTTAAAATTATTATCTCCTAACACAATAATAATAATAGGAAATCAGTTTATGGAATTGCAATAACCATGGAGAAATTCTGAAACCGAGTAAAGTTTTAAAGGCCTGATATCTGACTCCAGTTGGGTCATATGAATGATTGTCATCGGGTTATCAAAATATATATATATATACCACCAACCGTCATATGTAATTATCGATTTAAATTGAGTTAGTGAATAATGGGATTAAATAAGTCAAATATGAGAATGGATTTTGAATACGTATATCTCATACAATCGTTGATCGAAACAGACAATCAGGGAAACGAAGCGAAGAATAGGGAGCAAAGTGAAAAAGATTACAGAAGGCATATGAGCCGACTCCGTTTAACCAAGCATGAATCGATATTTATAGTTAAACAAAAATAAGTTACAGACGCATAATCTGTAGGTTAAGTAATTAGCACATATACGATCATATAACAACAGTCAGAATTATTAAGAGAATAAGTGACAGGTTAAAAATGTGGCTTGAAAATAATGAATAGATTGATCTGTTCAGAGTATAGGATAACCTATGTGGGTTTGACATAGTACTAGCCCCTACAGACTGACATTCAAACTAATCACAGTATCATAGTATCAAAGTCCTGATACTTGATAATTACTGATTCATATCAAAAGGGGTTTAGAGGATATTATAGTAATTTTAATAGTTGAGATCATGAATCAATTGAAGCTACATCAACATAGAAAACCTGGAAGCAGTGGACTGCCGTTTCGTCCTATTGTGGGACCCCTCAACAGTGCGCATCAACGATCCTGCCTTGCGAGATTAAGACCCAGGACCTATCATTTTCACGCGCAGGTGCTTAACCTCTAGACCACTAAGCCGATATCCAACGCTTCCTTTTTTTTCAAATAAGAAATCTATTGATAAAAACATTAAAATAAACTTAAAAGATTTTTTTTCAGGTTAAATATAATCAATTTACTGTTCATCATATGCATTGGTTTCATGTTGTCTCTATTATATATCCAATAAAAACTTACTATCCCTAAAATGTTCATCTTCGATCTACCATAGAGTTATGTATTCATATTCTTGAATAATTTCGAAATTGGAATGAAACAAGCATTTAAATTTATTTCTGTTTTTTCATTTTTTTCTTTTTTAAATCATCATCCAAGTGAATATCAGTTTATAATGAAACTCTACTTCTAATCATTTACAATAATTTTAATACATAATGGAATAAAACGATTGATATTTTGAACTCAATACAATTGTGCATTTTTATCCCCTTGTACTGTTATTATTATTATTATTAGGAGACTGACCAGTTGCAGTCCTAAGTATCAATGGGAAGATTCAAACAAACAATACTAAGGGAATTTAGACTTTACCCCATTGCACAAGCAAGTAGCTATCAGAACTCAGTAGCTAAGTGGATAACGAGATGGCATTTGAAGCGAAAGGTACTGGATTCGAGTTTCAAACTGAACATCAACTGTGAGATGCAGGTACATCCAGCTGACGAGTCTCAAATAGGACGAAACGCGCGTCGTGTATTCCACTGCTACCCATTATCCATCTCTGCTTATAATGCTTGTAAATTAAGACTATATCGAGGTAATACGCACAGTATGCACATATGCCAATAAGAGACTGACCAGTTGCAGTCCTAAGCATCAACGGGAAGATTCAAACAAACAATACTAAGTGTATTATTATTATTATTATTTTGAGTACATTTCCAGTACATTAACATAAAGAAATTATCAGATAATAAGTTAAGCATTATTTATATGTAGTCTACTTATCCTGAATAGATTTTATTCTAAAGATTAATCAGTTGGTTTTTTACTTACACTTTAGTGTCAGTTGCTATGTTAACTCCATATAACTTATTCTAGCTTCGGACAAGCCAATTTATTCATCCTTCTTGAGCCACATTTTGACCTTGTTTAATTATTCGCTTATCAACCTTGACTGTTTTTATGTAAGTGTATGGGTGTCCATTTCTTATTTTACCCATCATATGCCTGTAAATTATTTTTGTTCGGCTTCTCTAGTGAGCGTTATTTCGCTTCGTTCCTTTAATTGCTTGTTCAGATCAATGAGTGTACAAAATCTACGTATTCAAGAATCCATTCTCTTATTTAACTTATTGAATTCTATTATTCACTAACATGAGTTAGGTCCATAATTATATGCGAGGATTGGTAACACATATATTTCAACAGCAATCATTTAATAACAATCATTCATGTTATAGGAATCGGATAAAGGGCCACAAAAACACTGTTAATTTTACTTTTGAATATCCAATTAACTTGTTCCAAGTTACCAAGTAAATTATTTTTCCTTATTCACAGATTATTTTTCAAATATTTATGCCAAGTTAGTAGCAAGCAGGAAAATAATACTACAATCAGTATGAAGAATTCATCCAAACGTCATTTTGTAAACATTTTTTTTCGAACTATAAGCAAACATGGATATTGGCTAGCAGTGGAATCTAGGACGCGTGTTTCGTCCTACTTGAGATTCGTCAGCTAGATGTACCTTCATTTTTCAAACTGTTTAAAAAATAAACAAACAACTTATTTCTTTTGGTATAGAGGAATTTATCTTTATAAACCTTTTTCGTAGACATTGTAAATTCGCAACATAAAATAAATAAATCAGCAAAATAATTAATTGCATTTATAACTGTTTATATTTTTTTCTAATCGATAAAATCCAGAACTGGGTTTTGATAGTTTTCTGTTGTCATATGAACATATCAAAGTAATTCCAGTTGCAAACTGATGGTTACTATTGAATTAATAACCCAATGAATAATTTCCTGGTATTTGAAGCAACAAGTGTTTACTTGAATGTAAGTATAAATATCCTTAAATTTAGTAGCTATATGATAAGTTCAAGTGTATCAGTTGTTAATTTTGTTCCTAATTTTCATAATACTTAATTAGTAACAATTGATCTAACTATACTTTTCAAAGTAATCCAACACTCTACAATTGTCGTTAACACTAATCAGTAATCCGTAGACATATAGACATAGATCCAGTCAACCAAACTACTAAGCCCAAAAATTATAAAAGTATTAAGACTCACCACTGGAGCAGTAGATATTCTCTATCATTGAAATCGCTTGCAAATGTATCATAAGTTCTTATTAGCTCACAATTATGACTAATTACGTAATCTATATCAATATGATGATTAGCTCATAGACTGCCTTTACTGGTTTTATTAAGTACATATAAATCTCTGTAAATAGGACTGTATGTTAGAGTAGAGCCCTAGTACATGAAAAGATGAATTACTTTACTGATGATTAACAATCTAAATTGGGCAAAAAGTACAAAATTTTTCAGAATAACAACAATCGCTTATTCCATTTCAAGGCTTCTCATCAATTTCAAAGAACCTAAGGCTACATTGACTTAATCAATGAAGCTGAGTTCAAAACAACACAGATTTTAAAAAAAACATAAAAAATCATAAGAGAGAGGAAAGAACAGTTAAATTGTCATTATATGGTGGTAGAGACTGTTGAATTTATAATAAATACATATATCCTTTTGTTATATCCCAATGTTGTTTTCTTTGTATTATTTAAACTTGTGTTAATTTAATTTTGGTTATTTATTTACCCTGAAGAAGTGGATTACATTAAGTTACAAAACATCAGAAATATAAATTTCCTAATCATTAAGATATAACGAAATAAAATATATTTATTGTTAACTTTCTAGCCAATGATCAATTGATTTGAAACTATTAAGTTCAACCTTAGCATTGATACTTAAAAATTATTGAATTTAATTAATAATCACGAACTGATCTAAGTAACACAACCTTTGAAGACCAGTTGCAGGTTGGTGGATATATAATTCTGATTAGTCTCATACTAACACAAGACGGTTGTCCAGTGTTTCCATGTTTCTAATGGTTGTTTAATTAAGATTGCTTCATGGTTTCAATAATAGTTAAGATTGATTAGTGTTTATATGGTAAAAATAAAGACAAATAAAATTGGGAACAGTGTTAAAAGAAGTAATAATTATTACAAAGAAACAATGCATGGAAACATTTTTAATAAGTGATCAATAATCAGTACACCTGGCTGACAAAATTAAAGTTAACATCATGAGTGAATGTTGGTGAAATTTTTTTTAAAATTGACAAATATTATGAAATGATATAATCCCCTTGACACGGAAAGAAGTGTTATATCACAGTCTCTTACTTTATACATAAGTCAAATAGAAAATATTTATTGGCAATGGTCTCTACAAAGTGAAGTAAACGCGATGTTCGTTGTTTTTCAATTATTTTATACGCCTTTGTGATATCCTCTTTTAATAACTGATGAGAAGCCTAAGAAACACGATGAATTGATGCTATTCTATCAATTTTGTTTTCCAGGGTTTATTTTTTATTAAGAGATTAGGATGTATGAAACAAATGTTTATTCGTGAATCCCTATAGTTTATTTTAAACGTATCGAATATAGGGTCATTTTTGTCTAATTTCTCTAAACATTTATAATGATTGATTGAGAGAGGTGAAAACAAATAATTAGCTTATAAACAAAGGTGGACAGTGACTAGCAATGAAATGCAGGAGTGTCAAGGACGGATTTTGTTGGAGACGTCTGGTGGGCGGCTTATGCTCCTCGATGAAGTGTAACAGGAGTAAGTAAGTAAATATATATGAATATATAAGCGGTAAGATTTAGAAACGATAGAGATTTGTATAGCTGGTATATATTTTAGTTTATTTTGAAAACTGTGAGTTGAATCGTTTGATTCTAACACTTTCATTATTATTGTGAACGACATGATCAGTGTGTAATCACCATGCAGTAAAAACTCAATTATGCTTACCATTTTTTTCATTGAAATGTGAAGCAGTTGAAATGAATATACATGAAGATTATAATAAATCTTATTTAGAAATCCTAGTTTTGTGTAAAATTTGATTAGCTTTCATTAATGTTAAATTCACTTGATATTGTTTGGTTGAATCTTTCCATTGATGATTAGGACTGAGATTGATCACTCTCTTATTGGCATATGTGCATATTGTGCGTATTACCTCGAAATAGCTTTAAATCACAAGCATTATTAGCAAAGATGGATTGTGGCTAACAGTAGAATCCAGCACGTGTGTTTCGTCCTATTTGGGACTCATCACCTGGATGTCCTCGCATCTCAGGATTGATGTTCACTCCGAAACTCGAACCCAGCATAGTTCACTTTAAACGCCATCTCGTTATCCACTTAGCTACTAAGTCTTGATAACCACCTACTTGTGTAATGGCGTGAAATTTAAATTCCCTTGGTACTGCAGTCCTAAACATCAATGAGGAAGATTCAAGTAAACAATACCAATTGAACTTAAATAATTAACTTATTTTGAATAAAATATTTAAATAAACTGCCTTATCGTAAACAAAGATGGATAGTGGCTAGCAGTGGAATCCAGGACTCGCGTTTCGTCCTATTTGGGACTCGTCAACTGGATGTACCTGCATCTCAGAGTTGATGTTCACCAGCTGCAGTCCTAAACATCAATGAGAAGATTCAAACAAGTAATACCAAGTGAATTTAATCTGCCTTATCTTTTCTAGTTATTATCATTATAATGACAAATATTTATCAGTAGTAAATATAAATAAAATCAAATTTACTTTACATCCATTAAAACTTACTTGATTTAAATAAGTTAATCACTAAACAGAATATTGTTTACGTTCCTTTTTTAATGATTAATGTTTATCATTATAATATAAATATATCCATATTTAATCCATTGAAACGCAGTCATCATTGTTACAGGATCTTCAATTCAGTATTGAAACACACTTTGGATCTGGGTTAATAATATTTCAGTTTCTTGTTCAATACAAAACAGTCTATGATGTTAATCGTCTATTTGTCTTGATCTGTGCTTGTTTTGTTTATATTGATGGTTTGTTTCTTTCTTTCTCTTTTTTAAAAAAAAACGAAAGGAGAAAACAAATCAAGTTTTGATTAATTTTTTTATTTGTCTATTTTAATTGTTTAAATTTTGTAACTAAGGAGAGTAATGGGAAATGAACTAGGAACCTTGCGGAAATAAATTATAATTATTGTTGTAATGATATGAATAGTTATCCATAATATAAATAAGTTGTTGTTTTCCTATGTCTCTTTATTATTGTGATAGCTAGTGAAGTGATGATAATGATGGTAAGAAGAAGAATTGGCGGTTTGTACTACTTTCAACAGAATCTGATATGTGTGTGTAGTTTTGTATGTTTGTAATAGAGTAACCACGCTAGAAACTTTGAATAACTAACTAATGTGGTTTCATTTTATTAAGGATTTGTTGCATAAGTAGTTGTGTGCATGTGTTATTGTAAGTATTCATGTGTCGGTTTAAAAAAAAAGAAGTTATCTTTTAACCTTTTGTTAAGTCGTTCAGTTGAATAGTAATGACTACGTTTATCTATATATATATATATGTATAGATGTGTATACATTTCATGGTGTAATTCTAAAACAAGTATAATGTCAGAACTTATTGTATCCCCTAAGAAAAATGTACATTTAAAGCTGTTTGTATGTGTATTCATACGTGTCATTGTGCCTACACATAAACACGCACACACACACAAACACACCTAAAAGCATATGGAATAAATCAGCTTGTCAGGGTATATTGTAAACAGGGTTTATGATATGAACAAAAGGATGATAGTAAGCAAAATTGGTCATTTTTTTTGTTGTTGTTGAAAATATTCTCTCGATTGGATTAGAATTATGATGGTAACAACAATAGAATTAACAGAATATAGATATGATCAAATTTCTCATTTATGTACATATTTTTTTGGATTCCCCCAACCCTTTTTTTTCTCTTTTTTTTGGTGTGTGCGGTAAAAACTTTTCACATACAAAAATATACAGAAGAAAATATTTGAAAAAAAAAATATTAAACCAATCAAATTATGTAATATAAATGACAACTTCCTTCTCCTTAGTGATTATCCTAAAAGCAATTAGTCCCTGTTTTTTATAAATTTCAATAGAACAACAATGAGAAGATGTTCAAATTCATCTTCTTATTGCTCTATATCAATGATTATCATTTAATATAATGGACAAGTACATTCAGTTCATCATAAATGTCTATAGTTCAATAATATGATTAGTTTTGTTGACATATATCTTATTATAAACTAACATTCATATTGGAATAGTTGTTTAGTTCGAGTTGAAAAATCCACCACACCCATGATCTATCAAGTGATAGGATAGTGAACATATCAGTATTACTAAGAGTATAATTCTATTGTGACATAGTTGTCAATGAACGATCTATGTTTTGCAACGATTTGTGATTTGCCTCTAGTGTCATCTAGTATCCTCAGAAAATATTGAACTATCTAAGTGTGAATCGTCGTGAATGCAAATGTCGATACATATATCTTAACATTAACTTTATGCTTAGATGTGATTAGCTTCGAAAATCATTTCAATCAGATCAGGACAATTATCTGCTTAAACATTATATTATTATTATCGGAAGGGGTTTTGTGGAGATTTTAGTAATATTATGTAGTTGAAAGCGTGAGTCAATTGAAGCTAGACCACCATGGAAAACCTGGAAGCACTGGACGGCCGTTTCGTCCTATTATGTGACTCCTTAGCAGTGCGCATCCACGATCCTGCACTCGCGAAATTCCAATCAAGGACATTACAGTCTCACGCCAATCTATTGGATTAATTTTGACTAGAAAATATTTAATGCTTTCTGCATAGTTACATATTTACAAATAAATTACTAGGTAGGATTATTATGTTTTTCAATTCGATTACGTCACTAATACAGTTTTCCCGTGGTTTTACCAGTCCAGTAAACTAGGTGAGAACGAGAAGAATACATGTAAAACCTTATTGATGCATCCAAGCAGTAACATACATAACTCATACCTATTTGTATCATTCACTGACCTTTTCCAGACAATGACCTTGATTGGGTAAATAACTGGTTTATTTATAATAGCTTGCACAAATTTACACTTTTCAACTACTATATGATTCCGTGACAATACATAATGTGTACAATCTTTTCTAGCATATTAAGAATGTAATGGTTTCATTTGGTTTTATAGTTTGATTCGAACGATAGTAAAAGAGACATTAGACTAAATAGATATTATAAGCGATTGTAGTGTGTGCTATTGATGTCGATAGATATAAGTAGTATTTATCATTAATCAAAAGTGAAATATCCGGCGGCAGAAGGTCGAGAAGATCAAAGAAAAGAGAATGAAAACAAAGAATAATTGGTGTGGAAACGAAGGAACAATGTAGTCTGAGACCATTAACTGATATTTGCAAAAGGAACAGTCAAATTTGAGACAACTGATTGACATTTTGTAAATGAAGTATTTAATGTATGGTTTTCAGATTTTGCTAATATGTTCTGTAAGTTTTTATTCAAATACATTTGATTGTCTCTACCTGTGCTCTCGTTCACTACACAATGGCTACATTTACACATGGGCTCGGTCATCTTTTCAACCACTGGAATGAACACAGTATGCTTGAATAAATATCTTACAGTATCGAAACATCCAGTAGAGTAGAACTGATTTATTTCTAATGACATAGGCACGAATCAATCATACCCAACAACACTTTCAAGTTGAAGGTTTCACCCTATTATGTGAAAAAAACTTTACATTCTCAAGTATTCGTTATTAAAATACGAGGGATGGCGTTATTCATTTTTACACATTAGGTTCTAAATTTGAATTCAACCACGCTTATAGTAATAAGTATCACAGTCATGTAATGAATACTTTTCCCAGTACTGTACGAAGATATCCAGTGAGACTTAATTTAAAAAAAAAACAAGTCACGGGGTTGATAAATTACTAATTTTTCGATTACCTAAAAGATAACCAGTAGACTGCGCTAAAAAACCAATCTGAAAAATCAACCAAATATCCATAAGAACATACCACTTCATTGATCAAATTGATTGTTATGTCAAATCTAGCCTAGAAATTTAACATAATTTATTAGTAAGGTAATATTACGTAATTTGTTACAACTTGATTTTAACGGTGTTAATATATATATATATAATTTACTACAGATCTATTACAAATAACATTGCGCAATTATAAACCCCCCATTTCTTTGAAATAAAATGATTGCTCACTAAGGAATAATTAAATATATAAATACTGTTCAGTAGGTCTCAAAATAAACAAAGGAAAAAGCAAGATTCTCCGATACAACACAGCATGCATCACACTTGATGGAGAAGCTTTGGAGGATGTGAAAACCTTTACATATCTGGGCAGCATCATTGATGAACACGGTAGATCAGACGCAGATGTGAGGGCGCGGATCAGCAAAGCAAGATCGGCATATTTACAATTGAAGAACATCTAGAACTCAAAACAATTGTCAACCAACACCAAAGTCAGGATTTTCAATACAAATATCAAGACAGTTCTACTGCACGGGGTGGAAACTCGGAGAACTACGAAAGCCATCATCCAGAAGATTCAAGTGTTTATTAACAGGTATCTACACAAAATACTTCGGATCCGTTGGCCAGACACTATCAGCAGCAACCTACTGTGGGAGAAAGCAAACCAGATTTCAGTGGGGGAAGAAATCAAGAAGAAGCGCTAGAAGTGGATAGGACGCAACTGCGTTACAAGACAAGCCATCACATGGAATCCTGAAGGCCAAAGGAGAAGAGGAACACCAAAGAACATATTACGCCGAGAAATGGAGACAGACATGAGAAGAATGAACAAAAACTGGATAGAACTAGAAATAAAGGCCCAGTATAGAGTGGGTTGTAGAATGCTGGTCAGCGGCCCATGCTCCGTTGGGAATAACAGGCGTAATTAAGTAAGTAAATATTAATATTTGTTTATTCTTCAGATCTGATCAAATTTGATCGATCACATAACAAGGTGATCTCCATTGTATAAAAATTAGTTATACATACCAACATAATGAAATAAATAAATTATTGAACTCTATTAATTCGTCAAGTGTAAAGTGAATAAACTGACAAATATGTATATAATCATGTATAGATTTCAACTATTTAATTCACATTGGTTATATACTACTTAAATGGTTTGAAGTATTTTTTCTGGTTAGCGTTTTTTAGCGAGTTAGCTTTTCTACGGGATGGGGTCGCTAACTCCATGTCCGACCCTCTTCCTTTACCCGGGCTTGAGACCGGCAGTAACTCTAGAAGAGCTACAGGCGAAGTTAACTCTGTTAACTGACTTCAAAGTGAGAATCTTCAATACGAACGTCAAGACAGTCCTGCTGTACGGAGCTGAAATGTGGAGAACTACTACACCCATCGTCAAGAAGGTACAAGCATTAATAAACAGTTGTTTACGCAAAGCACTCAACATTCACTGGTTGGATACAATCAGTAATAGCCTTCTGTGGGAGAAGACAAACTAGCTTCCAAATGAAGAGGAAATTAGGAAAAGACGTTGAAAGTGGATAGGATACACATTGAGGAAATCACCAAACTGTATTATAAGGCAAGCCGTAACTTGACATCCGGAAGGGAAGCGGAAAAGAGGAAGGCCAAAGAATACATTACGCCGGGAAATAGAACTAGATATGAAAGGGATGAATAACAACTGGAAAGGATTGCTCAGGACAGGGTTGGATGGAGAATTCTGGTGAGCGGCCTACGCTCCTCCACGAGGGGTAACAAGCGTAAGTAAGTAAGTATATACCACTTATTAATCAATAAGTAGAAATATTTCAGTTTTATAAGTGAAGAATTACTGATTAAATCATTTGAAGGTGAAGTATTGTTTTTGGCTAATTAGTAATGTATTACAGATCAAGAATTTCCTGTTGATTATATCCAATTACCTAACATTACAATGATCAATCCGTTTTCAAATAATAACAATCCTTTTTTAATCAATATTTTCTTCATTCCGATTTACTATGGTAGAAATTCAACTAGAATATTTTGTACTTTTCTTCTAATCAGAATGTAAATATCATGGAGGTAGAAAAAGAAACAAACAAGTAAGTGAATGAAGATAGAATGTAAGTACTTCATTGATATTGTAATGATGTCTACATGCGTTGGTAATTGTATTTCTTTTCTTTCATTAATAGACAATCAATTATGTATTTTGTATTTACACAAACAACACAATTCAATATTCTAGAAAATGAACTACCTAGGGCATATTATTTCCTTTTTTCTAACTATCATAATGAATACTTCATTTGTTAAACCTCACCATCTGGATACGTATATCTAAGTATATGTAGTTTTTAGTGATTTGAAGTTGAATTCTACCATAGACTGGTATTAATTAGAGAAGAACCAAAAACCAAGATTATCTGTTCAACTCTAGTCTGAAGTTGCGCAGCAGTGAACAATAATAACTGTAGATGTGATTAAACCTATATCATCACAAGTATAACATCATTCAGATATTGGATGAATATATAAACACTGACTTTTAAACTGTTTTCTACTTTTCTTCTCCCTAGAAATCTTTTACTCTTGGAATTTGAACAAGAAAAAATGGGTGGTATAAAATAAGTTATGCATCCCAGATTACTTTGCACTTAATTAGCATATACATGTAACCTTGAGACATGGGAAACCCCTGAAATGGGTGTTAAAATTGATAACAAAATCAATAATCATACGATCAGGAATTGAAACTGTAATCGATCAGTTTTAAAACAATGCTAGTTAATCGAAGTATTTCTTTTTTAGCATTTTCTTGGCTTCAAAAAATATTTTTAAAGAATTATAAATACCTTTGAACAACTTAATTTCTTCAATTAAACTAAACATAAGTTCACTTCAGATCTGGTCAATAATAAGCATACGATTAATATTCATTTAGATGATCTGTAACGAAAATTTCTTTAGGAACTGATCCTTCTTTGAATAAATTGGTTAGTTCACTCATTGCAATGATTTCCCATAATTCATCAGAGATTTTCATTATTTTCCATGTATTGTTCATTTTAAAGACAAGGGAATTCAAAGATTAACAAGTATTGATCATATTTGTGAAATAACCTGTTTGATTGACTTAAATTAGATTACTTTAAACAATTTCCATTTACAATCTAAGCAAGTGTTGAAAAGTTCAATAAGAATAAGACTTCATTTAAAACACTGACATATTCCTGAAATTATACAATTCTAATTTGTAACAGATTACTTACTTACTAACTTACGCCTGTTACTACTCATGTAGGAGTATAGGCCGCCCACCAGTATTCTCCATCCAACCCTGTCCCCTACAATCCTTTCCACTTCTTTCTAGTTAACATTCATCCTTTTCGTATCTACTTCTATTTCCTGGCGTAATGTGTTCTTTGGCCTTTATCTTTTCCACTTCCCTTTAGGATTTCAAGTTAGGGCTTGCCTCATGATGCAGTTTGATAATTTCTTTAATATATTTCCTATCCACTTTCAACGTCTTTTCCTAATTTCCTCTTCATTTGGAAGCTGGTTAGTCCTTTCCCATAAAACGCAGTTGCTGATGGTATCCGGCCAGTGAATGCTGAGTATTTTGCGCCGACAACCATTTATAAATACTTGTACCTTCTTGACGATGGTTGTAGTAGTTCTTCACAGATAGTCCATAATGAAAAAATAAAAGATTCTCAAACAAATATGTTTGATATTTACCATTGAATTCTTTTAATTTTCATTATTATAATCAGTTTTCATCAATACGTTCTCTCATTCCTTCTTTTTTTTAGGGAAAATGTCAATTATCATACTCAATCAAATGAAAAAAAATATCCACCTTTATTAATTGTGAGAGAATGGAAACAAAATAATTGAGAATTGAAGATGTACATGACACTCTTATGAAAAATAAATAAGCGAAAATGAATAAATTGAATAGTTTACTGTGTGTGTGCATATGTATATATATACATGTGGGGGATGCGTATGTTTCCAGTTTGTTACTAGGTCGTTTACATAATAAGTAAATTGTATTATACATGAGAAAGGATTAACAAGATTTAATTTAATTTTCATAGGATATAATTTGTTTATTTCCCATTCTTCTTTCCATACAGAAAGACTAAAAAAATTATTTAAATTTTTTTCTTTTTAGCAACAACAAAAATCAATGTTGTTTATTAATTAGTTCAGAAGGGGTTTTTTGAAGATTTCAGTATTTTCATAGTTGAAATCATGAGTCAATTGAAGCTAGACTACCATAGAAAACCTGGAATCACTGGACGGCCATCTGATCCACGATCCCTCTTCGCGCCACAGCACTTAACCGATAGACCAATGATCCGGCATCTAACGATGTTAATGTCTAACTTCAACCGATCCACGAAATCTGAGTAACCGTTCACCAATTGTCTTCAGTGAGTTGATATCTCTACAGCAGACGTGGTTGAACTCCACTGATCATTAGTTCATTAAAAGTAAAAATTTAATGGGAATTTTAAATTTTAAGACTAAAAATAATTTAGAAATAAATTTGACCAGTCAGAGAATCATGATTGTGTTTTGAAGTTATGGAAGTACCTAAAGCCGATATTAGTGAACATTAGTGATGTTCAATCCTGAAGGTGAACAACAGAAGAAAATTATAAAAATTTATTATTGCCATCAGATGTATTAGATAAGTTCAATACTATATGACCTCTGAAGTTTTTTGGGCATTTAAAATGATAGGTACTGATGTCAGGTCACAGTGTAGACGGCAACACTTGGACTCAGGTATATCAAACTCATGAGTACTACATAGGAATTAAGATCCATTGTTATTACAAGGCACTATGAAAATTGTAGAACTTGAAGTTTCCCATCACGGCTTGACACTCCTATAAAGCTTTCGAAAATCAAGAAGCACTGAACAGTTGTTCCATCTTAGTAGGGAATTCTTCAGTAGTGAGTAACCACAATTCAGCCAGGGATTGAACTCACGACTTTCAGATCTTGTGGATAAGCGCTTGATTTACTGACTACTTAGTTGGTATTCAGTGAGTCACATTTCTAATCTCAGTCATTTCGCGATGTAGCTAGATGTATATCAACTGTAACTACCGATGTTTATCTAACGTTCTATGTTACTGAACTTCACTGGTTATATTTTGTAACTACGATTCCGTTGATTGTTCTTCAGAATGTGTCACTAGTAAGTACATAATAGTATTGTAAATATTATTGAATTTGTAGTTTTGTGTCATGGACTAACTCTTGTTAGACAATATACTTATCGCCGACTTTATATTTCTAAATGTAAACAAACTGTTTTAATGTCAGAATATTCTTGAAGCGTTTATATTTTAATAGAATAGTATCACCTAATTGTCTTTCAAATTTTGCAAGATATTTAGTAAAAAAGGGTACTATAAATGTGATAACAAAACTTACTATCATTACGGCAAGATCGTTCAGTGTTATAACCGGGTTTAGTGATAATGATAATAACAATAGTAATAATGGTTCTGTCAACTAAATATTGACCTGAAGATGCTTTCGTTAATAAATAAAATAGAATTATTATATTCTGTATTTCATCGTCCCCATAATTACTTCTTTGTTTGCATGAATGAATCTTTTTTCAAAATACACGATTAAATAGTTGTAAGAGACTTGGCGTGAGATTTCGTAAATGAAACTTACTTACTTACGCCTGTTCCTCCTCGTGGAGAAGCATAAGTCACCCACCATCCTCGACAATCCTTTCCACTTCTTTCCAGTTGCTACTCATTCTCTTGATGCCTGCTTCCAATTCTCAAAGTAGCGTGTTCTTTGGTCTTACTCTTTTTCGTTTTCCATCTGGATTCCAAGTTACGGTTTGCCTCAGGATATAGTTTGATGATTTCCGTGATGTATTTCCTATCCACCTCCAACGTCTTTTCCTAATTTTCTCTTCATTTGAAAGCTGGTTTGTTCCCTACCACAGTATACTGTTGCTGATAGTGATAATGTACACTAACGACAATTCATATTTCTTACAAGGCTGAAAATATTTACTCCGATAACAGTGCTTTACTCTGTAATTCTATTACCATAGATTATTTGTTTTATCTACATTATTTACTTCATATTATTAACCTCCTTGAGTGCTAAACACATTATATATCAACATCCCTGTAAAGTGGTGTGATAACTTTTACGATAGGTAGAATCCATTCATTTATTTAAACTATCTAATATTACCCAGGACAGAGTTGGATGGAGAATGCTGGTGGGTGGCCTATGCTCCTCCACGAGGGGTAACAGGCGTAAGTAAGCAATCTAATAATAACTTGATTTGTATTGACTTAAATGATTTTATTGTTAACATTTTGTCAGAATTTCGATCAATCTTAGTTGAAATATGTGCACTGTGTGTGAATTACTTCGATATTAGCTATTATGACATAAATTTATGTAGAACAGATGGAATGTTACTAATAACGAAATTTACAACACGTATTTTATCCTAAAAAGATAATATGTTGGAGTACCGATTTCGCACCCCTAGGTGAATACCAACTTTGAGAATATAAGTTGCGCTTGGTTAATAAGTCTAAAATAGCACAAAATATTCGTTTTAGATTTTACTGCTAGTCACATTCTAATCTTTATTCTAATATAAACTTTCAAAATAATGTCTTTATCGAGACAATCTAAACAACATGAACAGGTGTGAACTAATACTGATAGAAATTCAGTCGTAAAATCCATAACGAGATAATACAAACTGTTACAGACTAAATTAACCGAAGTAGGATTAACTGACTGATTATTTTAATTTTTGTCAACATGTGATTTAGTAATATATAATACATACATTATAGCAACTATCCTATACCCAACTTAGTATTGTTTGCCTTTTTATTAACCTGCTTAACAGACATTGACATTTGGATAGTAACAATTAGCATATATCTTTGTTCTGTTACGATCACTAGAGCACATGATGGACTCCAGCTAAAACGTTGATTGCTTAAATGTTATCCGATGTCTCATCCTCCCCATATTTGTATGCACTCAAATCCTATTATTGGCTTTTGGTACATCTTGCTGTGCCCTTATTCAATTTGACTATAAATTCGCCTATGTAATTGATCGCGCTTGCTCGCTGATACTTACTCATGTGCTTGAAGCTTTGTGGTCTGCATCATTTGATAATAAACTGTAGTTGCAGCTTGTCTTTGCCTTCTGATTTCATGTACCGTTAAGATTTGTATTATAACGGTTATCGAGGTGAAAGATTGACGAAGCATTGCACAACAACATCTTCTGAAGAACAACAAAGATTTCTAAAATTATTTATATATCAGTCCTCAATGTACTTATTAACATCTTTTGAGAATTGATATTAAGATGATAAAACTATTGAAGGAGTTATTAGAAAATTCATAGTCATCTTTGAGTTTTAATTCAATGAAATTAACTTCTAATCATTTACTTAGTATTGTTTGTTTGAATCTTCCCATTGATGCTAAGAACTGCAACTGGTCAATCTCTTATTGGCCATATGTGCATACTGTGCGTATTGCCTCGATATTGCCTTAATTCACAAGCATTCAAACTTCACCCTATTGCATAAGCAAGTGGCTATCAGGACTCAGTAGCTGAGTGGATAACGCGATGGCGTTTGAAGCGAAAGGTACTGGGTTCGAGTTCCAGAGTGAACATCAACTCTGAGATGCAGGTACGTCCAGCTGACAAGTCCCAAATTGGACGAGAGGCGCGTCCTGGATTCCACTGCTAGCCACTATCTGTTATATACTAGGGAAGAAGTAAGTACAGATAACTTACGGGACCTATTATTGGACTATTATTCTATGTATATTCCTATTGTATAACTATTCAGTAACCAGATTATCTATATCTATATTCATCTTATTGTAAGCTTCATTTTGACCTATTGATTATTATTATATGATTTACTGTTCCTATGTTATGCTCAGTTTATTGATTATTGTCTCCCACGCTTACAGACTCATTTGGCTTGGTTTTGTACAAATATTTTCTATTTTATGGTGTGGTGTGGTCTGCCTGTCTGATATATAAACAAAGTATGCTTGAAATAAACGATTCATATTGCCGAGGCTGCTATTGGTGTTCTAGACTCAAGTGGACGGGCTAGGCGGATTAAGGGCCAATAGGGACGCTAGATTACTCATACTAATCGAACGTCATTGTCACAGTGTGAAGGTCGTAGAAATCGTATTTCTATTGGCGGGAAGTTCACGCAAGTTACGTCCTTCTTTAATTCGTAAGGTCATAACAAATTATCGACGGCCTTGATCAAGACTTAACGATTGTGCGACGGCTAGGTCAAGTCATAACACTATCCATCTTTGCTTCTAATCATTTTATTTTTATTTTAATTTGACTAAATTTTAAGATCAGTTGATTAGAGTAGATTACATTCAACTATAATGTTATATTTTCTGTTCTAGTTAACACATGTGAATCATGAAGTTTTCATTGTCTATCTAGATATTATTAACTAAAACATGATTGTGGGTGCTACGTATATCTACAGAAGTAGTACGTATCAAGAATCGACAGTGAAATGTCTGGAGGCAGAAGGTTGAAAAGATTGAACAAAAGAGAACGAGAACAGAGAGTGATCGGTATGGAAACGAAAGAACAACAAAA
The DNA here is from genome assembly GCF_000237925.1 of Schistosoma mansoni. Lineage (NCBI taxonomy): Eukaryota > Metazoa > Platyhelminthes > Trematoda > Strigeidida > Schistosomatidae > Schistosoma > Schistosoma mansoni. Next base: position 54,160,945 of record NC_031502.1, read on the forward strand.
TCTGAGATGATTAGTGAATATTTTGCAAATGAAGTATTTACTGTTTGATTCTGAGATTTCATTAGGAGATTCTGTAATTTTGTCATCAAATGTATTTGGTTGTCACCACTTATGTTCTTGTTCACTACGGTATTTTCCCATTAATGGATATGTTCACTGGTCTAATGGGACTTATAATTTCAGGTGCGATTACGAATTTCAAGTATTAACTTGCTGTTACGGTGAATTTGCATAAATTACATTAATTATTTCATTTTACATCCTCAATAATACTGTAATTATTATGTATAATGAACTAAACAGGTATCATAACTATAACAATCATAACAGTTATGCTGATTCACTATTGTATTGAACATATAGTAAGTAGTACTACCATTATATTACAGTATTTCTTTAAAATTCAAGTTTTCATATTAAAGGTGATATTGTTTTCATGATTATTAAAATAAAGTGTTGCTATTGTACCAAAGATAAGTAATAATGAATCATCGCTGTGTAAGAAAGTGGGTAAATGAACAGCTTTATTATATAGTATGAATATTATTTGATTAGTATGTAAAAAATAGAGGGTAAGATGAAAAGTGATAGACAATAATTCAGGAGTAAGACAAGATGAAAACATTTATGTGATACTTACGCCTACCGATCGAGCATAGGCCGCCGACCAGCATTCTTCATCACACTCTATCTTGCCACTTCCTTTCTAATTCTATCCTATTTTTGTTCATTCTTCTCATGTCTGTCTCCATTTCTCAAAGTAATGTGTCCTTTGGTCTTCCTCTTCTCTTTCTGCCTTCAGGATTCCATGTGAGGGATTCCCTTGCAACGCAGTGTGTCCTCCTAATTTCTTCCTCCACTGAAATCTGGTTTGTTCTCTCCCACAGTAACTTGTTACTGATAGTGTCTGGTCAACGAATCCAAAGTATTTTGCGTAGATAACTGTTAATAAACACTTGTATATTCTGGATGATGGCTTTCGTAGTTCTCCAAGTTTCCGCCCCATACAGTAGAACTGTCTTGACATTTGTATTGATTGACAATTGTTTTGAGTTCCAGATGTTCTTCACTTGTAAATATGCCGATCTTGCTTTGCTGATCCGCACCTTCACATCTGCATCAGATCCACCGTGTTCATCAATGATGCTTCCCAGATATGTGAAGGATTTCACATCCTCCAAAGCTTCTCCGTCAAGTGTGATTCGGTTGATGCATGCTATGCTGCATCGGAGAGTCTTATATTTCCCGTTTTTTATATTGAGACCTACTGCTGCTGAGACTGCTGATACACTGGCCGTCTTCTCCTGTATTTGTTATTACGTGTGTGATAGTAGAGCCAGATCATCTGCGAAGTCTAAATCGTCCAGCTGTATCCTAGCTGTCCATTGTATCCCGTTTATGTAATACCGTATTAATATGTATATAATACTTGATGTTAAACACCATTGAACGCCCAAAAGGACCGAGTAACAGTTCCTACATTTCGCAAGACTCACCATCAGTGTACAGCAACGACTACACTACTGGGGATCTAACCCAGACCATCCGGTTTCAAGTATGAATCCTGATTCTACAAACTACTGAGCTTGGATCTCTACAATAGTAATAATCTTATGCTCAATAATGACTAACTTTTAGATGCAATTACAAAAGTTCTGATGTGAAGCTGTGACCTATGGAGTGCAGCCATTTCGGGTATGAGATAGTTATATACTTTAGACAATGGAAGATAATCCTACAATATCGTAAGTTGAAAAAAGTTCTGTAGGTACTGTTATATCTAGAGCCTTGATTCTTAATATGCCGCGAACTACTTGACTACTTGAACGATAGAACCCGCAAACGTCGCAAAAGAGAGAAGACAAAGACTGGTAAGCAGGAAGTTTATTGCCCCAAACAGTGTCAAAATATAGCACAGAAATCTCGTGTATTTATAGTTTTTGGCTGAAAGTAAATTATCATTTAGGTCAACCAATAAGCACATAGGTATCAAACTAATCCATCCAATGGAGAAGCTCCACGTTGGCATTTCTAGAACATTCCCCTAGCCGTGATTGGATGGAATGTCTGCGGCTCTTCCTGGGCTTCTTAGGGCTTCCGAGAGTCTACCGACGGGCCGTCCTTACAGGTACACTCTTAGATTCCAGCTCATTAGTTTTAGAGCCCAAGCTTTCGGGAGCGAGAGCGAACATCCTCGATGCACACTGTTGAATAGTTTCATACCAGGACGAAATGACAGACTAGTGATTACAGATTTTCAATGATGGTCTAAATAAGTCCAATCCTTTATTTAATTCATGATTATTTATAAAAACATAAAGAAATTATTGAAGTAACAAACCAAACTGGCTAACAAAATCAAAAAGAATACTGATAAACTATGGAAATTAACTAGTTGGAACATCATGTATCGAACACTATTACTTTCTTTCAAATCTTCATCAGAATTTACTGTAAAGCACACTACGAAATTCACATTCATCTATGGAATATGTTACACCAATCAAGATAACTTATGTGAGTCACTAATGATAATAATAAACAAAATATTATAATCATAATAAGTCAAAAGTACAAGGTGATTATTAGATGACAGGTGTAGTAGTAAGTTTACAACCTATCAACAATATGAAAACATAAACAAGTACATAGCAACACAGGAAATCAGTCAAAACCTAAGAAAATAAACAAAAAGATAATAGTTTACATCATGGTCAGATCTTAAGTTATAAGACTTCGTCAAAAATGGCAATGAAAGATAGTTGGAAAATACTATGAAGTGATTAACATTAGAAAAGTGAATAATCGAATACTAACTCAGTAGTCTAAGTGTTAAGCCTTCGCCATAAATTCTAAAGTCTTGGGGCCGTGGATGCATAATGCTGATGAGCCCTACACCAGGATCAAACACTTGTCCAGTGCATCTTGGCTTTCATTAGTTGCTTAGATGAAACAAGTCTGTGATGTAAATGTATGGTTATATAGTAGTAATCATTAAATTACGTTTCTATAAATATTTGAATATCCAGTTAAATTATGCAGATGAGAAAAAAGTGAAAAATAAACAAAAGATAGAAGAAATTAATGAAAGAAATACTCAACAAGAAATGAACTTGATTTGGTGAAATGGATAGATTATCATGTCTTGTTCCTTTTCATAGCGGGAATATTGATTTTTAGGAAAACATCAAAATTCTGGATCGAAAGAACTTAAACAATACTAGGAAATCACTGGAAGCATAGCATCTAGGTCAATCTTTAAGTAATAAGCATATCAACATAAAATCTGTACAGTAAGGGTCAACAAACCACGTGATGAGAGTTCAACAGAAATACAGAGACAATGAATTCTGACAAAGTCCCTAGATAGATCATTCCAAGACAAGACCATCAGAACAGGTTGTTGATGATTTAGCAATCGTGGATTAGTTAAACAACTAACTCTTACTTGAGATAAGCGCTAATGATGTTGTCTAGAAAGATAACAAACGCTTCACATCTCGCTTAAAGAACACAACACAACTAAACAGCATCCACTTGAGTTACAAATTTTCTTAATCATTCCAAACCTAATTCAGTATGACATTCGTTGTAACTATTGAATTTAATAATCATTGCACAGTGACTTAAAATGCAAAACAAAATGGTATTTTTCTTTAAAATATATGTTTCCCTCAGTCACAGACCACATTGGTCTTCTGATATCTCATATCTCAGTGAAATCTATTGTTCTCAGGGTAACAGTCATATTTATTGTTCATTTGTACAATACCTGTTGAAACCGTTTCCAACTACCATGTTAAACTTGCTCAGTCATTTCAATTATCACTCATTTTCTCAAACACTCATAGTGATAATATCTTATATGGTTGCCTAATTATTATTGGTATATAACAATGAGCATTACTCTGTTCTAGTCGTGCCTACAAATAATAAGATAAATTCCATATTAGTCCAAATGATGATGTACGCATACTTCTCATGCATTAAGCATATTTTCTATTGTTGTTGTTATTCATCATTTCGAAACTGATTTTGCTGGAATAATTCTTTGTAAAGGTTTTCTGCTCGATCGGAAACTTGATATTTAAACTTGGTATTAGCCTATGTTATAATGCGGAAGCATAATTAATCCATATCACTGTAGTGAACGAAAAATTTATGGAGAAAATCAATTTATTGTTCCTATGTATATTTACACAGTGCCTTTGCAAAATATGAAAATCATACTTCAAATACATCATTTTCATATCTTTGTTGAGTTGTCTTTACATAATTCACCATTCTTCTGAATCTGTTGTTATTTCAATTGCTCTCCGTTTTCCTTCCTCATCTATTCCACTGTTCTGCTGGTAAGCATTCCACCTCCAATTTCTGTTACATACTACATGTGTCTGTCCGCGTAAGTAGTGCACACCACATCACTACTAACTAAATCACGATTAGTAAAGTAATAAATGTAAATAATAATATATTTCACAAGGTATTGAATGTGACCTCTTTGTAATGAAGATGTTAGATGTTAGGCTACGTCCTCAGGGGATTACGTAGTACGTTTGGTTGAATAACACAGGTATCTCTAATAAGTTGACTAACTTTATGTAAAACTACACACTAATTCTTGACTGTTCGGTAGTAACCAGTTGGATACTATATAGTGCTTTTTACTGATTGAATTTTACTGATCAAGTTACTGTATGGCCAATAAGTAAAGGGACCTAGATCATCATGTACATCGAATGGAGAGAAATAATTGACTGTAAACTGAAGCTAAGTTCCATACTGTATAGGAAATATTATCCAAGTATAGACGGAATTTTATCGGGACCTAGAATAAAATAACAATATATTGACGCCTACTACACAGTTAACTATCAAGTTAAAAATATCATCTCGTAGGTAGTTCGATTGATCTCGGAGTTTTCCAGTGATAATCTCTCTTTCTTGGAGAGCTGTGATTAATGTTTTATGGTGTAGGAGTAGGTTGAAATTAAGCTAGGGGCGGCCAGACCAAAATGCGGCACAAATCCATGAAGTCACTGACAAATGGACTGAGCCATGTTGTAGGTGTAGACTACCTGGTTGAGATTCGCGAGATGATAGCAACCGATGGTTAGAGACCTTGAATAACATGGCTCAAAATCGTTTGCGATGATGAAGGTGCATCCACTCTTTGTGTTCTACCAAATTCTAATCCTCCGAATTCCTCATGTCCCTATCCTTTTTCCCTTTCCAAATTTATTTCAGCATATTATACTCCTTCAATAACATCTTCAAACCCTAATCTTTCGGTTTACTGCTTATACTCTTACTACTTCGACCACTATGGGATTTGAATCAACAACTGCATCTCTGTGCTAATGTGGTATGGTAACTCGAACTGATGTACGTACGTACGAAGTTCTACGTTGTGACTGACTGACTGATTGTGATTAATTTTCTGTTGATAGAATCAGTTCCTTGAAGGTTGTTAACAAAGTGAGTTGATGTGGAAACTTGATCCACGGTTATTTTCAACTGCTTTTGTAATATAAAAAAATAATAAAATAATTAACTCCAACTGTTATTAAGCTTTCTATAAACTGTATTCCTCTAATAAATTCTCATATGGCTAATAAATTATATGTTTCAACAAAGATCTACATGAAATACACTTCCAGTTACTAAAATATCACATTGAAACCAAATTATTGATTTTACTTCTAAATACTTCCAAGCATCGACATTGTACAAAATTTCTTTTTCTTCATAGCATTGATTTTCAATACACAACAAAAATTCATGTATACTTTCGTTTGATAATAATGACATTAATGAAATTTTAAGCAAAGATGGATAGTGGCTAGCAGTAGAATTCAAGACGGGCGTTTCATCCCATTTAGGACTCGTCAGCTGTGTGTATCTGCATCTCAGAGTTGATGTTCACTCTGGGACTCGAACCCAATAAGAGACTGATCAATTGCAGTCCTAAACATCAACAAGAAGATTCAACCAAACAATAGCAAGTGAATTCAACATTAATGAAAGCTAATCAAATATTACACAAAACTAGAATTTCTAAATAAGGTTTATTATAATTTCCAAGTATGTTCATTTCAACTGCTTTAATTTCAATGAAAAATATGCTAAGCATAATTGAGTTTTTACTGCTTGGTGATTAAACACTGGTCATGTCGTTCACAATAATAATCGTGGATGTGCACTGCTAAGGAGTCCCACAAAAGGACGAAACGGCCATCTAGTGCTTCCAGGTTTTCCATGGCGGTCTAGGTTTAATTGACTCATGATATCAACTATCTAAAAAATACTGAAAATGTTAGAATCAAATTAGTCAACTCAGAATTTTCATTATAAACTGAAATATATACCAAATATACAAATCTCTATCGTTTCTAAATCTTACCGCTTATGTATTCATATATATTTACTTACTCCTCTTACTCTTCATAGGGGAGCATAAGCCACCCACCAGAAGTCTCCAACGAAATCCGTCCTCGATAATCCTTTCCAGTTGCTATTCATTTTTTAGATGTCTGCTTGCAATTTGCGGCACAGAATATTCTTTGGTCTTCTTCCATTCCTATTCCCTTCAGGATAAAAAAAAATGTATATTATTGATTATAGTATAAAATCCACTGGATTGCTTATCCATTAATCAATTTTAGCGGGTGAAATAAGATACAAAAAAAGGTTGGTTTTGAACTTTTATCAAATAACCGATTCAAAAAAAGGACATAGTCTCTAAATTTAATTAACTATCGACAAGCTACTGATGTACATTGGTCAACAATCAAGACTAATCTATCAATTTAAATGACAATCAAAGGTGAATATATATGTATATATCTTATTGAATTTAACTGTAATCAATCATTTATGTTTTGGGTAATCATAAAATTAGACTTGAGTTTAACTTGATATTGAAAATCATTCGTTAGTGAATAAAATTTAATGAAGAAGGTTAAACTTCAAAGTTAAAATTGATCCTTGTTTGATCGGTAATAATTTTATAAATGGTTGTTAGTGACTATTATGTTTTGGAGTGCGGAGTAAAACATTCAAAAGTAAGGCGAATCATTACTGGTGATTAAACTTTGCAAAACGTTATCTATACTGTGATTGTACATTGACATTTATATTGAATCCAGTTCCGTTTTCAAGTTTTTTGGATATTAAAATATGTTCTCTTTGTTCGTAATTTCGTTCAGTTCGTGATATTTTTCAATTATCTAATGACATTGGTTGGCAACTACTTCACTTTAAACATAAGTGAACTTCATTAGTCTCGGGCTTTCACAAGATCTCCACGAATTATTACTCGAACGACATAATTATTATTAGAATAGATGATTTGTAGAGATTGTTGTATTTCAAACAACTATTTAATACTTCCAGATACACCTGGTATCTACTTCATCATCATCATCATCATCATCCTTTGTAACTACTTAACTATGTATGACAAGAATCCTACATAGTATTTTATAGTAAACGCTCAGGTCCGTTGGTTAAATGGTTTAATTCTGAAAAGTGATCACTCTTACTGTAGTGAACAAGAACACAAGTGGAGACAATCGAATGTATTTAAGCATAAATTACAGACTATCTCACTAAATTCTGATAACCATACTGCAAACTGTTAATTTGCAAAATAATAACCAATTGTCTCAATCTTCACTGTTCCTTCTGTAAATATCAGTTCATCTTCTTTAATTCTATTGTTCATGCATTTTCCTACCAGTTGCGCTTCATTTCAGTTCTTTCCTTATTGTTCTTCTGCCAAAATACATTCTATGTCTGACCATCGCCATATACTATTTATATGGATATAAGTAGACCACACTACATTATTACTAAATTATAGTTATTCGAATCTCTGAAAAAAACAACATAATGAACTTTACAGAATTACTATACAGACAGTGAATAGTGCGTACAAAGTCAAAATATATAAAAACATATTCTTTGTTCTTTGTACTTACCAAAAGTTTTGCGTATATACATACAATTGTACAACATGATAACAAATTTGTTGAAAAGAGATTCCTTCACTGGATGTCATGTTCCTTTTTATGTTTAAATGGGGAATCAATTGAAAAAAAAAACTAAGATGGAACACCCAGTTAGTTTAATTTGAACATTTAAAAGTCCAGTTTTCCTTATATCATTGTCATATACTAACTTTAAACTGTACGAAATATTTAAATACAAAGGTTATATGTGTTCCATCTCATGTCTTCTAGTCCCATAAAGAGCACTTATAGAATAAAAGAAAATGACCTGACATATATTTCACATCTTTATCCATATTTATTTCTATCTAATTCTTATCCCATTTAGTTCTATCATCATATCAGACTATACTACATCTCACTCTTCTTTAACAATTTATCTATCGGTTAAGTGCTCTGTCGCGAGACTGGTAGGTCCCGGGTTCAAATCTCGCGGTGCGAAGTCGTGGACGCCCACTGCTGGGGGGTCCCACAATAAGACGAAACGGCCGTCCAGTGCTTCCAGACTTTCCACGGTGGTCTAGCTTCGATCGACTCATGATTTCAACTATATATAAAAAATAAAACACCATGATATAATAACAAATTACACCGTGTGTTACATTCCTTTTACCACAAATGCATGGAGATTATTCTGTTAAAAACTAGTTCTGAAATACTTCAGACGACAAAATTTGCATGAAAGATTGAATGAGAAAAAAAACGGATACAAATTTCATCTTTTGAAAAATAAAAAAAAATAAAATTAACGAATGACATAATGATTATAGTTTTATAAATAGAAAGTATTAAAGAACTTATTTGTCATCTATTGGATTATTATAAATCATTGATATCGATAAGCAGAACATGAAAGAATTGATCTCTTATTCTTACGCAACTAACTATGTAAATTTCAAATGGCAGGATGTTGTAATCAAAGAATAAAACTAATCGTATTGCCTCAATATAGTCTTAATTCACAAGCATTATAAGCAAAGATGGATAGCGGCTAGCAATGGAATCTAGGACTCACGTTTCATGCTATTTGGGACTCGTCAGACGGATGTACCTGCATCTCAGAGTTGATGTTCACTCTGGGACTCGAACCCTGTGTTCCACTGCTAGCCACTATCCATTTTTGCTTAAAATGCTTGTGAATCAAGGCTATAACGAGGCTATATGCAAAAGGCTGTATGCAAATATGCCAATTAGAGACTGACCAGTTGCAGTCCTAAACATCAATGGGAATATTCAAACAATTAATACTAAGTGAATTTAAACTTCACCTCATTGCACAAGAAAGTGGCTATCAGGACTCAGTAGCTAAGTTGATAACAAGATGGCGTTTGTAGCGAAAGGTACTGGGTTCGAGTCCGAAACTGAACATCAACTCTGAGATGCACGGACATCCAGGTGACGAGTCCCAAATAGGACGAGAGGCGCGTCCTGGATTCTACTGCTAGCCACTATCCATCTTCGCTCATAATGCTTGTGAATTAGGACTATAATAATAATAATATATTCTGAAAATAATATTTACAGAATTCACACCAGTTTACAGGCATGATCAGATTGATATAAAAAGCAACATTTAATGTAGAGAACAAACATGAAATATAAGAAAGTTTTATGTTTGCTTGTTTACTAAATGATAAGTAGTTTATATATGGCATATATCACGGCAAGCCAATGCAACACCAGGGAACTTGTCATTTTTTCTTAAGTGGATAGCCTGATGATTAATCAACGTTGTTCTGTAAGGTTATTTCCAGTGCCAGAGCGAGTTATTGATAATTATCTACAACTAGAGAAAGTAAGATAAAAGCAAAGAGCACGGAACAACAAAACAATGATAGCAAGTAAAAGGTTAAACATTTAAAGTTCCGATAATCTCACTTGTGGAGTAAGATACACTTGCAGGCGCTAGAGCATTTAATGCATTTTCAGAGGAGCAATAGGCATTAATTGAGCGAAAAAACAATGGGAGAGAGTTTAATATACGGATAGTTTGAGGTAGATTATTCCAGAGCCTAGAAAACTTACAGGTAAAGTAATTCATATAGAGAGAAGATCTAGAATATGTTTGTTTCGCTAAAGACAAGGAGTTACGAATGTCGTAATGTGGGGCTTTAGCATATTGAATCGCCTGACTGGATGTGAAGGAGAGTTTGTTAAGTATTTTGAAAAAGAAGATAAGGTTAAGTTTGAGTCTCCTCATCCATAAAGGGTCAAGCCCTAGTTTACTACACCTCGAATTATATGTCAAGACACTATCAGTTCCAAGAGTACGAAATGTAAATCGTCTCTGTACTGATTCCAGTCTTAATTTATCCTTTATGCGCGTGCTACTAAGGAGAAACGCGCAGTATTCGAGGAGTGGTCGAACACAGACTTTGTACATTAGAATACGAGATTCGCTGTTATGAAGGTTTCGAGTTATGTAACCTATAAGGCGTTGAGGCTTGGACGTTTGTTTCATTATCTGTTCAGTAAACGACAAGTCGTCGGAGTACCTAAGTCCTAGATCTACTACTGTGTGTAACCTAGATAACACTTCACCATTTATGGTAAGATCGAGGTTGAGTGATGTATCACCGAAGTATAACCATCCACATTTAGCTGTATTAAGCTCCAGTTGCCATTTCGAGCACCATTGTGCTACCTTGTTAAGCTCCGTGCTGATACAATTTTGAATATTGCTCAGCTCATGTGGAGAAAATGAGTACACCACCTTAAGATCGTCTGCAAACAAAAGGGACTTACCCACACTAAAACACTCACAAATATCATTAATGAAAACTAAAAAGAGCAAAGGACCTAAGACACTACCCTGAATTACCCCACTTTTAACAGGGACGGCATTCGACAATGAAGGGTTGATTTTAACCATTTGATGTCGATTGCTGAGGAAGTAATCAAACCAGGCTAGTAGCGAGTTTTGGACCCCATAGGATGCGAGTTTACCTATGAGAAGTTGGTGGTTGACCATGTCGAAGGCCTTAGAAATGTCCAGGTATAGCACTAATACTAGATATCCTTGGCTACGAAGAGAATAGACTAAATTAAAGAAGTCAAAATGACATGTCATACAAGATCGATTTCTAAGAAATCCATGTTGCGAATCATCAATAAATTGTTCAGTCAATAAATAGTTGGATAGTTCGTCACTAATAATTTTTTCCATAATCCTAGAGATAACTGGAGTAATATTTATTGGCTGATAGTTGTTCATGTCAGTCTTATCTTATTAAATAAATTTAATAGATTTATTAGTAAATATGGAATATTTTAGTAAAAATGAAAAAGGATAAATGCCTTTTGAAACTTATCTTCAGATTCAGATTTGTGCAGTAAGGACAGAAGGCCTATGGTTTATGTTATTCCTTTTCTAGTATGCTTCTGTGAAAATCTAGTCTTCTCTTGAATGAGTCAATCAAAGGTTTGGACACCAGTTCTTTGGGTAACAGGTTCCAAGAATTGATGGCTCGATGTGAAAACCTGTATGCCACCTGTATTTTATTTGTTCTTGGCTTTTCTACTCTCCTGCTATGTCCTCTGAGATATCCCGATCTAGTGAAAAGAAAACGAGAGAATACATTAGGTCCAAAATCATTTCTTAGTATTCTATACTTCAAAATCAGATCACCTTTTAATCTACGAAAGGACAGAGTCCGGTGCACACATTGTGGTACCACTTATTTCACTTGTCACATTGCATCCCATCATCGACCGGAAAATAGCATATAGGTCTGCCACAACGATGTTTTACTTGCGTCATAAATTTTTTTGTGATTTCATGGCGAAAACTGATCTCTAGACTGAGTTTCTTATAAAGCTTGATAGGTTATAGACACACAAACAAAAACAGAGGTTTGTATATAACTGTACCGAACAACAATAAAAAAACAAAAAAATCCGACTTCGTTAGCTATAAAAAAGATATTAACACCTATGAATACAAAAGAATACTCAAAGATATACTCAATGAGGGAAAATAAATACCAGTGCCCTTAGGTTTTTTTGCATCTGTACTCGAAAAGTACAAATGATAAACCTCTCTAGAAAAAAAGCGATACTCTTGGGGATTACTTTAACTGAAATAAATTCAATTAAAGCAATTACAGTAGTCTTGATGCGTAATTAAACGATCAATATTATAAAATATGCTCAGAGGAAAAATACTACTGTCCTTTTTAATTAGCGCGCTGACTGCTTGACTGGTTCACAACATTACAACAACACCTGATAGAAGAATATCAACTAGTACAAAGATTAAATCTACAGCTTTCTTCAAAAATGATTTCAGCTACTTGAAAATAATTTCTGGTTCAAATTATATCAAGCCATTTAGGCGAGTGTCCATATTGTAATTAGATTGATAAAAAACCACCAAATAACAAGATAATGTTTAGTGTCCAGTCATGATTAAAAGTACAGACAAATCAGTTATGAATAAAATGAATATATTATTGTGACATTGGATATGATGGACTTGAACCCGAGAGAGTCATTGGAAAAGTGCCTTGGCGACAATCGCCAACTAACAGGAAATCTCTACCCATGGTTTCTCACTGGATCCCTCTAACTAAATAAGAGATTTATTTACATATGTATGGATCTACATGAAGAAATTCGTAAACAAGGAGCTTGTTTTGTTATTCATAACGTATCGTTTCACTTGCAATATATATATATATATATATATATATATATATATATATATATGGAAGCTGATTTGTCGTCTCTCATAGTAGGCTGTTGCTGATAGTATCCGGCCAGTGAATGTTCAGTATTTTGTGTGGACAACTATTTATAAATACTTGTACCTTCTTGACGATGGATGTAGTAGTTCTCTACGTTTCAGCTCCGTACAAGAGAACTGACTGTCTTGACGTTCGTATTGAAGATTCTCACTTTGAAATTGGTTGACAGCTGTTTCGAGTTCCATATCTTTTTCAGCTGGAGAAATGCGGTCCTTGCTTTGTCGAAACTCGCCTTTACATCTGCATCCGATCCTCCTTGTTCATCAATGATGCTTCCCAGGTACGTGAATGTTTCCACTTCTTCCAAAGTTTTGCCATCAAGTGTGACTGATTTGGTGTTCTCCGTATTGTATTTGAGAATCTTGCTTTTTCCTTTGTGTATGTGGAGACCTATTGATGCAGAGATTGCTGCTACATTTGTTGTCTTCGTCTATATTTGTTCGTGTGTATGATATAGGAGGGCTAGGTAATCTGCGAAGTCAAAATCGTTTAATTGGTTCTGAGATTTCCATTGTATTCCGTGCTTCCCTTCAGATGTCGAGGTTTCCATAATCCAGTCAATCACCAGAAGATAGAGGAAGGGGGAGAGTATACAGCCTTGTCTGACTCCGCCTATAGCTCTTCTAGAGTTACTGACGGTCCCAAGACCGGCTAAAGGAGGAGGGTTGGGCATGGGGTCAGCGACCCCATCCCATAGAAAACAAACTCGCTAAAAAAACGTTAACCGGAAAAAAAAATTACATATATATCCAGGCTAATTTCACTCTTTACTCTTTGTTCATTGCTCTGAATGTGTAACGAATCCCCTAATAGGTTTATAAATAATCCAATTTTGTATACTGACCAAAATGTTAAAAAAACTTTCTGTTCTTAAATAAACCTTTTGTCAATATAATATTCTGATTTATTATCTCACTAAAATTACAACTATTCACCTACCTGTGAAGCATCATTGATAAACAAGGAGGATAGGATGCAGATGTAAAGGCGAGGATTGGAAAAGCAAGGACCACATTCCTACAATTGAAGAACATATTGAACTCAAAACAACTCTCAAATAACTTGAAAGTGAGAATCTTCAATACGAACGTCAAGACAGTCAGTTCTACTGTACGGAGCTAAAACATGGAGAACTATTACATCCATCGTCAAGAAGGTACAAGTATTTATAAACAGTTGTCTACGCAAAATACTGAACATTCACTGGCCGGATACTATCAGCAACAGCCTAGTATGGGAGAGGACAAACCAGCTTCCAGCTGAAAAGGAAATTAGGAAAAGACATACATTGGGGAAATCACCAATGTGCATCACGAGGTAAGCCCTAACTTGGAATCCGGAAGGGAAGCGGAAGAGAGGAAGGCCAAAGAACACATTACATCGGGAAATAGAAACAGATATGAAAAGGATGAATGTTAAGCGGAAAGAATTGCCCAGGAAAGGGTTGGATGGAGAATATTGGTGTGCGGCACGAGGGGTAACAGGCGTAGGTAAGTAGGTAAGTAAAGTTACAACTGAAAATTATTATTCTTTTTTTCTTCATTTGTTACATATTGAAACCAAAATATCATTTTGTACAGATCATATCTGAACTGTTTATAAATCACAAAATGTACTTTTGCTTTAATGAACAATAGTTATTAATGCAATTTTCTAGATTTGCGAAATATTTTATACGATTGTGTAATGAATCGCTTAAAACGATTTAATTAGTATAGTTAAGTGATAACTACTTGAATGAACCAAATCATTGATTCAAAGTTGATTAACCATTGGATATTGAGCATCAAAAGAATTTGTCAATAAAACAATTAGTTTTACATGAGTTAGTGGAGAAGATTTGTAGGTCAGGTGAATTATTTTGATGAAATTATGTTCTCTGAACTGGATGGTTCCGTACCGTTGAGCTTTCATCGTTCTTCTGAACAAAATCGAACACTTCACTTTTACCTAACGTTTGTGCTGATAATATCATTCAGAAGAACGATGAAAGCTCCACAACCAACCCATCCAGTTCAAACAACAAAACTTCATCAAAAGTTTTACATAGAAAAATAAAAATGATAATACAGCTCCAACACACAAAATATCTAACATGGAAAATATTATTTAGAGTGAAGATGACTGTATAAAATGGATTTTGTTAATGACTTATTAACCAATGAAAACGAGATTCAAGTTTATTAATTGGAGTGTTAATATTTATCGATTATCTAATATAATTCATTTTTTATTATTCCATAGTGAATGTATCAAATCTTAAAGTGTCAAGGTCAATTATATCAGTTGTGTTTGCTTTCACAGTTTAAGTGAATGTTGTATTATGTGACTATGACACTTTTCGCCTTAGTTAAAAAAAACCTAACTATTATTCACTTAGATATAGTTGAAATCATGAGTCAATTGAAGCTAGACCACCATGGAAAACCTGGAATCACTGGACGGCCGTTTCATCCTACTGTGGGACTCCTCAGCAGTGCGCATCTACGATCCCGCATTCGCGAGATCCAAACACAGGACCTATCAGTTTCGCGCGCGAGCACTTAACCGATAAACCACTGATCTGGCCGGCATCCAACGGTGTTAATGTTTAACTTCAACCAATCCACGAAGTTGAGCAACCATTTCACTAATTTCTTCAGTGAGTTGGTATCTACCGATAGACCTGGTTGAACTCTACTGGTTACTGCTTCTCACTAGGACTCCAGGAAATACCTCATGGAACCAGTCACTAGTGAGCATATGATAATGAAATTTATTTATTTAGTTTTGTATCAAAACTGGGTACCAGTTACCTTTTTTTCTACTAACATTACTATTACTACGTGACTGTCATTTAAAATATCGTCTTATTCACTTATCTATTTACTCTTTTAATTATTTCTAATCATTTTACATGAAAATAATTTCCATAGTTTAAATTACGACCTGATCATAACAAGATCGAAGGTCCTGTGTTTAATCACTTGTGATGAAATCTTAGATATGCATTGTTGAAGAATCTCATACTAAGGCGAAACGGTTGTCCAGCGATTCCTGGTTTCTGTCAGTGGTCTTGGTAAGATCAGTAAGAAAATACAACTATTAAAATTCTACGATCTCCACAAACCATCTGATTCCGATTCCAACATTTTAAAATCATCACCTTGAAGAAAATTCTGTAGAAATTGAAGTTTGTATATACAAACTAAACATCGTTTGGGATTAAGTATAAATAACAACTTCAAAAAATATGTTTATTTGGTGAAGTCTCTGTTCTTCAGTATAAACATGTCACATGCTATTGGACGGAAACATATGACTGAAGTATATTGAATAACACACATAAACCATTTTACTATCCCCTCAAATACAAAGTAATTGGTTGTTCTCATGTGAATAGTTTTTTTTATTCCTCTCGAATTAGGCTAGGATGAAGATAATAATCTATAAAAATTTGTGTGGTAAAATTGATATACTAGTTCATATCACATAGTGGTATTCAGCTAAAGTTCAGTGCCAAGTGAAATCAATATCAGTTAGTGATGAAGTATATCGTTGAATCAACAATCGAAGAATCTCAGTGTAAAATAAATCAGTTGTTTCAGATTTTATCTTTCTAAATCAACATTCAACTGATATCGATCCATGACAAAATGAAACGTCAAACATATGAACAGAATGAAATCTAACTTGAAAAAAGTCTCATTTTGATATATAATAAGTGAATATCCTATCGAATAAATGAATTAGGTGAACGCGAACCCGTTCCAAAAACTAACTTTATTAAGCGCAGAGTAAAAGGTAAACGTGACTCTACATACTTATTCAGCGTATACCTATGATTAGCGTAGTCTTAACTGAAGTAAGTGTCAGAAGGGGTTCGGTGGAGATTTTAGTAATTTTATGGAGATGAGATCATGAGTGAATTGAAGCTAGACCACCATGGAAAACCTGGAAGCACTGGACGACCGTTTCGTCCTATTATGGAACTTCTCAGCAGTGCGCATCCGCGATCCCGCACTCGCGAGATTCGAACCCAGGACCTACCAGTGGAAGTGACCTATGAAGAAGAATTTCTTCAGTAATCTAAGATATATAACCATCGTTCAAGAAGGAACGATCATGTAACATTCATTCAGTATGACATTCTTATACACTAAATTAGTATGAATTTCACTTGACTTAACATACAGAATCCATTTCACAATAATTTTGTGTGATTTTTATACACAGATATATCTTGATTAAAGGAGAATCATGTCTTCTGGCGAGTGAAAAAAATCCGATTCTTCGAGATCATGAATCGAACAATGTTAGACCACCATTGAAAACCTGGAAACACTGGACGGCCATTTTGTCCTAGTATGGAACTATTCACTAGTGTGGTATCGTGAATCGATTACTTCATCAGTTTTGTCTTCTTACTTTGCTTCGTAGCAAATACCAGTTTTCCTATGGTTATAACAAATTATTATGAGATTAGGTTAACCTCATAGTACCATTTGACATATGTAAGTTTGAAAAATTTCCATAACAAAGGAATGTTATATTGTAAGAGTATAAACAGATATTCAGTGATTTAAAGAAATGAATCAGGAAATCAAGGTTTATTCCTTTAAATAATTGGTTGGAGTTAGACATAAACACCATCGGATGCCGGATCAGTGGTCTAGAGGTTAAGTACTCTGGTGCGAGACTAGTAGGTCTTGGGTTCGAATCTCGCGAGGCGGGATCGTGGATGCGCATTGCTGAGGAGTTCCACAATAGGACGAAACGGCCATCCAGTTCTTGCAGGTTTTCCCTGGTGGTCTAGCTTCAATTAACTCACGCTTTCAACTACGAAAATACGCCATCTAATTTCACGACTTTTCATCAGATACTAGCAGATTGTATTGGAAATAAATGACTGACATAAATTAAGTAATGAAGATGTGACAAATTTTTAAAAGAACATGGTACGCATATACTAATAAGTACAAATTTAGTTTTAATTAGCTTACATTCAAAAGTTAAATTTCATCAAAGAATTAGTCATTCCACAACTAATATTTTCAAATCAGAATATATATATTACCTTGGCAAAATCATCGATGAAAAGTGAGGGTCTGATACAGAAGTAAAGGCAAGGATTATCAAAGAAATAACAGCATTTGTATAGTTGAAAACTGTCAACCAATATCAACCTCATAAACTTCGATACGAACGTCAAGATAGTTAGTTCTATTTTGTGGAGCTGAAATGTGCAGAACTATAACATCTATCATCAATATGGTACAAGTATTTATAAATAATTGTATGCTCAAGATTATTGTCTGTTGACCAGATAATATCAGCAACAATCTAATGTAGAAGAGAACAAACCAGATTCCATCTGATGAGGAAATTAGGAAAATACGTTGGATGTGGATAGAACATATATTTTGGAAATCATCAAACTGTATCATAGGGCAAGTGCTAACTTGACATCATGAAGGGAATCAGAAAAGTGGAAGAATAAAGAGCACACTGATTTGGGAATTGGAAGCAGGCATCAAGAGAATGAGTAATAACTGGAAAGAAGTTTAAAGGATTGTCCAGGAGAAATTTTGATGAGGAATGCTGTTGAGCGGCTTATACTACTCGACAAGGGGTAACAGGCGTAAGTGGGTATATATATCATCATCTTCGTCATCTTCGTTGTTTTCAATGGAATCAAATCTCGACTACAAACTATTTTAGTTAGTTAGTTACACCTGTTCCTCCCAATGAAGCATAAGCCACCGACCAGCATTCTCTAACCCACTCTGTCTTGGGCACTAACTATTTTAGTAAATATTTATTTACTTACCATTGATAATCTACATCACTAATCTAACTAATAATAACCGTAAACTGGACAATGAATAAAAATCCGATAGAAAACAATCAAATAAACAGATTAATCTCTTTTTTATTTTTGAGAAGATTAAAAAATATATCAATAAAAAAAAGTGAATAAATCAGTGAAATAATGAAATTGAAAGCATCATCAATCATCTTTGATAGTAACAGTTGTGGACATTCTTTGATAATTAGTTTACCCCTCATTCATTTGTTTGTTTGTTTGTTTATTTTCCCTGCCGATAAACAAAATTCTTTTTTTTTAATTTTCAATAAAGAAGTAAAGGGAAACATAGGATGAAACCCCTCCTATAGTTTATGTCATTATTATTGTTACTAATATTTTAATTCGATGTTGTTTTAACAATTAAGTCTTTAAAATAAACATTTATAAACTTCTTACCCAGATAATGAGACCAGTGTATTAATAAAAAAAACAATTTTATTAGTGGCTAGTAGTGGACCTAAATCTTCTATCCCACACACACACGAATAAATGCAAATGAAGATAGTCAGTGTAGTGGCAGTAACCAAGGACCTCATTCCTACAGTTGAACAATATATATATATATATATATATATATATATATATATAACAACTATATACAACAACTATCTACAAGTCAACATCAAAGTTAGAATTCTCAATACGAACGTCAAAACAGTTCGATTGTATGAAGCTGAAACTTTGAGAACTATCACAACCATCATCAATATGGTGCAAGCATTTATAAATATTTGTCTACCCAAGATAATCAATGTCTGTTGACCAGATACTATCAGCAACAACCTACTGTGGAATAATGTTTGTGAGCGGCCTATGCTTTTCGACAAGGGGTAACAGGTGTAAGTAAGTAGAAGTGAAATCCAGGACGTGTGTATCATCCTATCCAAAATATTTCGGTTGTATGTACGTGCATCATATTGTTAATATTTACTGTTTTGTTGAGAGCCAGTAACAAAAAGAAAATGATGATAAAACTCAACGCATTCAAATTTTCCATTCTTTAATCTTTTCATTTATTCAAGTAATAAATCAAAGTAACTATAATGAATATAACATTGAATAAATAAGTCAGTTCTATCATTATTATTACAAATGATGATTTTTCTTACATCATTTATTTATTTATTTATTTGAACACATAAATATTGGTACAAAGGGGCACAAGATTCATATACGCCACACAAATCTCACTTGATTTATGTGAGGGCTGTGATACTGCCCAGGTGCTCAAACTGAAGCAGGTGGTTTTCTTAGAGGGACACATCCGGAGTCTTCGACCTAAAGATCTGATCCACAAGGCAGTGGAGTAACGTAAAGAGATGCAGTCTCATGGTAGCCGGTGAACAACGATTGATTCATACACCATTTGTTCCCTCAGGATACTGGAGTCCATGTGCACCATTGGTTTGGAATCAGGGTTTTCCAACTCCCGTAGATAGATCCTCCATATCCACCAACCCGATTAAAGCGCCGTGCATTCGCTTTCCGTCCTCTCAATTTCGTAAACAACACCCCCGCGTGGCCATGTGAGAGCATTTCGAGAGTGAGAGCAGACTCTACTCACTCTCGGCCGTACCAGAGCATTCGAGGGAATCAAAATGATTGAACTGTAACCTCAGAATACTATCTAGTCATATCGACGAATTAATTTCTTGGTAAGATTTGAAAATCACCATCCAGAATCTGATTGATTCTTTCATAAACTAATGTATCCATTGCTAAAAAGCAGCATATAATGAACTATATAATCTTAAGTCCAATGTTATCAACATCAAAGTCATTTTTCAATTATACATCATTCTTGTTTACTTATTTATATGAAATATATTTATGTAAATTATTTCTATAAGTTGGAATGAGGGATTAATACACAGATAAAAAAGTAGACTTTTATTTATTTCGATTGAATAGATTATTTCTATTTAAGTAGTAAATAAGTAAACATATAAGTGAAAATTCATAACAATAATAACTCACTGAAGAAAATCGGTGAACGGTTGCTCAACTTCGTGGATTGGTTGAAGTTAGACATTAACACTATCGGATGCCAGCTCAGTGGTCTATCGGTCGAGTGCTCTGGCACGAGACTGGTAGATCCTGGGTTCGAAACTCATGAGGCAGGATCGTTGATGAGCATTGCTGAGGAGTCCCATAGTAGGACGAAACGGCCGTCCAGAGGTTCCAGGTTTTCCATGGTGGTCTAGCTTCAATTGACACATGATTTCAACTATGCAAATTTTTATAAGCAAAGATGGATAGGGGCTAGTAATAGAATCTAGGACATTCAATTTGAGACTCGTCAACCCGATGTACCTGCATCTTAGAGTTGATGCTCACTTAGGGACTTGAACCTAGTACCATTCGCTTTAAACTCTATCGCGTTACCAAGTGAATAATGATTATTATTATTATTTAGAAATTATTTACTGTAATTGTTTAAAAAGGATGATTCTTTGTTTATTGTGACTGTGGAATTTCACATTAAATAAAGTAAACAATAAAAAAAACTGATCCATTGAGTAATTCAGTTGATAGAAGCAATAAATAACAATATGGAATTAAATTAATTTTGTTTAGCGTTGTTTTTTAGAGGAAGGGGTTGCCGACCTTACTCCCAACTCTTCTCATTTACCCCGGTCTGAAACCGGCAGTAACTTTAAAAGAGCTACAGGTGGAGTTTTAAATTTATATGCTATGATTTAGAAATAAAGATATATTTGTCTTAAATGTGGTCATTCTTTCTTTGATTGTATAACTATGAAATGTAATGAGAACAAATTAAGATGAATATTCTGCTAGATTATGATTTACGGACAATATCTGAACGATACTAAAGTTGTCTTGAAATAGTTTTACCACTTACTAGATTTATAATAAAGTTTTAAATTAGTGTGAGAAATCAAAATTAAGAGTTTGGGGATTGAAAACTAGGGTGCGGAAACACAATGATTTAACTATAACAGAATACCATCTAATCATATGGATCAATTAATTTCTCGGTAAGATTTACAAACCACCATGCAGAATCTGATTGGCTCTTTCATAAACTAATGTGCCTATTGCTAAAAAAAACAACACTTTGATTTGTCTTATATTTGAATTCAATGTTATTAGTTTTTAAAATCTTTGGTTTTGTTTCTGTGTTTTCGATTTAAATAAGATTGATATCACATTGTTATGTAACTCTTGGCATTTCGGAATGGAGTGAACATCAACTGTGAGATACAGGTACATCCAGCTGACTAGTCCCAAATAGGACGAAGTGCGCGTCCTGGATTCCACTGCTGGCTACTTTTCACCTTTGCTTATAATATCGCTACATAAGTTTTAAAAAAGCCCATTGAAAACTTAAGAGCACTTAACTGCCATTTCATTTAAGAATGGGACTTCTCAGCACGAAGTCGAAGCTCATGAGTTCGATTCCAAGTAGCAAGATTGTGGATGCACACTGTTTATAAGTCCCATACTAGAAGGAAATGTCGGTTTGGTGCTTTCAGTTTTTCAAAACTTTTCTAAATTAGATCGGTTCATTAACCCAATAAAATTCAACAATCTCCACAACCCTATACTGATAACTACCCTTTAAAAAATGAATAGTTTTCTAAACTGCATCAATAAACATACACATAGAAATGTGATTTAACTTCATATACAATTGATTCAACCCTATGTGTTTGATTTATACTTCACTATAAAAATGTTCTAATATATACATATAGTATGAACAAATATAATGAATAGCATATCAAGTTTAACAACATGGTTGCTCATCATTTTATGTAAAACATGAATCTTAATGAATAGGATTGATCAGTAGTTTGTTAAAACAAAGAGAAATCGGAGAAAAAAATGATTTATTTTTCTGTTGGCAACTATGCATTCTTTCTTTAATACAACTAATCGTGAATTATTATTATTATTATTATGATCATTACTATTACTGTACCTTAGCGTAAGTATGTATGTAACCTTTAATTGTTTTGTTTTAGTAATGTAACACACATAAAAGTCCATAGATGGTTTATAGGATTTATTATTACTATCATTATTATGACCATCACTAATATAGTAACCTTGTAGATTGTAAACGATAAGAGAAACCATCTATCATTCCAAAAGAAATTATCATGAAACCGCAACATTCACTTTATGTCATGATTGAAGATGTTTTAAGAAAGAAAGAATAGCAAACACAAAACAACAACAACATCAGCACATGGTTTATTACATCTTAAATACTGATATATAAAAATCGATTTCTCACAGACAAATAATAATTATCTAATCAAATGATTGACGTGAAACATTTACTGACCGACAATAATTGAATGATCATTTTGTATTATATATATATTATCACTTACGACCGTTACCTCTCGTCAAGGAGCAAAGGCAGACCACCAACATTCTCCAACAAAATCTGTTTTCGACAATCCTTTCGATTTCTTTCCAGTTAATACTAATTCTCTTGATGCCTGCTTCCGATTCCTAACGCAGTATGTTCCTTAGCCTTCCACTTTTCTGTTTCCCTCCACGATGCCAAGTTAGGACTTATCTCATGATGCAGTCTGATGATTCCCTCAATGTATGTCCTATCCACTGACAAAGTTTTTTCCTAATTTATTCTTCATCTGGAAGCTATGGTCACTTCATCTTTTTTTGCTACGCTTTTTTACTTACATTACTGCAATGAATAAAGTAATCTGAAATAACAACTTTTAGCTAGAATGTTACTAATACAAATAATTTACTGAAGTTAATCGATCTTTAATAGTTGAATTCATGAGTCAATTAGAGCTAAATCACAATGGAAAATGTTAAGTCACTGGAAGGCTGTTTTGTCCCAATATGTGACTCCTCAGCAGTGCACATACAAGACCCCGCTTGCAAGATTCGAACCCAGCACCTATCAGTCTCGCGTATGAACGCTTAACCTCTAAACAACTGAGCCGGCATCCAATGTTGTTAATGTCTAGCTTCAACCTATCCACCAAATGGTAAAAAAATTGGTTCATAACGTTATAATTAATGTAGTGTACATTAAAAATACAAATTTCGGCGAAACTTTAATTTATGTATTAACCGATCAGAATTTTTATTTTATTTTATTTAAACAAACAAATAGTTGTACACAGGGGCACTATATATATAGGCGCCACACAAATCTCATTTGATTTGTGTGAGGGCTGTGATATTGTCCAGGTGCCCAAACCGAATCAGGTGGTTCTCTTAGGGGGCCACACCTGGAGCCTCTAACCTAAAGGTCTGATCCACAAGGCAGTGGAGCATCGTGAGGAGATACAGTTCCATGGTAGCCGGTGACCAACGATTGATTCATACGCCATTTGTTCCCTCAAGATACTGGAGTCCATGTGCACCACTGGTTTGGAATCAGGGTTTTGCAACTCCCCTAGGTGGACTTTCCGTGTCCACCAACCCGGTTAAAGCGCAGGACAATCAGATTTAGTATAACATGTTTTTGGATTTTGGATCGAAATTCATCCATCTATTTAGTTAAAGAGCATTCCAGAATTTTAGTTGATGTTACTTCATAATGAAAATCATAAATCTAATTCGTAATTTTAACTATCAACTATAAATCATAATCTTTATTCTTCACACAGTTCTATAACTCTCACTTAACCCTAGTAAGTAAGTGGACATTCTCAAAGACATTTTGGTGTTACTCAAAGGTCGTCCATAAATTATAGAAATATCCCAGAGTTGATATTAATCTACAAACATTTTATAATATTCCAAACAAACTATTTTACATACAAATGTGGTTTTACATTGTTTCCATTTTAATCGATTACTACAATCTGACTATCTAAGTGATGTAAAAAAATAGTTTTGATTTACTAATCTGTCAGATTTCTTTACCAAAGAGAACCAACGAATCATAGTTTACTGTTTATGTGATTGTATGTTTTTTTCATACCATCCTAATGTAGCATAAAATGGTTGTCAACTTTATCGTCAATAGAGAATATCAATCTACTTTAACAAAGTATAATGTACAGTCCATAGTAGGCATTATTCAATGGATGTCTTAGTGACTATTTTTAAATCATATAAGTTCTAGATTTCCCCAGTGGATTGTTTTGGTGTATAACTACAAAAAGAAAAGATGACATAAAGATAGTGAACTAATAAACTGAAAGTTATCAATTACTTGATAAATATTCCTTTGTGACGTTGAGCTAATCAACTATGTTAAGATGAAAGGTTATAAATTTTATTGTTTTAGCGGATTCTAATAACTTGTGAATGTGTGAAATATCGAAAAATGTTCGGTTTCATTTTACTCAAACCAGACAATAGTGTATGGCTTAAAAATGAAGTTTAATACAATACAAATTACAAGAGTAAAACCGTGAAGCATAATCATAAGGAATGGATCTCTATGGAAACAGTGAACAATATTCAAGAAAGGAAGAACAAGAAAACAACAGTTAATAATAGCCAAACAAGAACAGAGAAAGTCAAGGCACAAGCTGAATACACAAAATCAAACAGGCAAGTGAAGAAAAGCATTAGAGACGACAGGAAAAACTTCGTAGAATGCCTAGTAGTGACAGCGAAAAAAGCTACAAGAGAAGGTAATATCAAACAACTATATGACACAACAAAGAAATTGGCAAGAAAATATTGTAAACCAGAAGGATCAGTCAAAATCAAAGAGGGCAAGTCAATCACTGAGACAAAAGAACAGAGAAACAGATGGGTAGAACACTTTGATAAACCCTTGAATAGATCAGCTCTAATGAATGCCTCTGCATCAGTAGGCCTCAACATGCACAAGGGAAAAAACAAGATCCTCAAATACCACACAGAGAACATTAACTCATTCACACTTGATGCAGAAACTCTGAAAGAAATGGAAACGTTTACAGCATCACCGATGAACTATCAGGATCTGATGCAGACGTAAAAGAGACGATTTGTAAATGAAGGACAGAATTTCCTCAATTAAAGAACACACAGAACTCAAAACAACTATCTGTAAGCCAACATCAAAGCCACAATCTTCAGTACGAACGTCGAGACAGTTAGTTCTATTTTACGAAGCTGAAATTTCGAAAACTGCCACAACCATCATCAGAAGTGTACAAGTATTTATAAACAGTTATCTACTCAAGATACTCAATATCCGTTGGCCGGATACCAACAGCAACAACCTACTGTGGGACAGAACAAACCAGCTTCCAAATGAAGAAAAAGTTAGAAAAAGGCGTTGGATGTGGATAGGAAATACATTATGGGAATCATTAAACTGCATCATGAAAAAAGTGCTAACTTGGTATGATGAAAGGAAACAGAAAAGTGGAAGACTAAAGAACACACTGCAACAAGAATGAGAACCGGGCGTGAAAATAATGAATAACAACTGGAAAAAAATGGAAAGGATTGTTGAGGACAGGATTGGATGGAGAACGCTAGTGGTCTGCCTATGCTCCTCGACAAAGGGTAACAGGCGTAAGGAAGTAAGGAAGGGGGTATAATGAAACAACGCACACGTAATTAGGCTAAAAGAAAAGGAGCGTGATGATATTTTGTAGGCATCATACAAGCGACGTAACAGAGGTACATATACCAAACAACCTTTCACATCGATGAGTGATATCATCTAATAAATTAGTTGAAAAAATTTAGCATCAGTCAAACAAAAATTTGTCATCAGTTCATTATGATACTGTTTATTGTTGTTGTTGTTTTAAATTCAACGTTTAATATAAGCCAGTGGTAACTAATGTTTCTAAACATGATTGTTGGATGATTCATTAGACTGACAAGCATAGGTTTTCACGTTTTATTTGTTCCTATTTGTAAAAGTTTAAAACATTTTTAGCTTGCATGAAGACGTTTCTCCGACGTACAACGTAAAATAAAACTTTCAGTGATCATCCAAAAAATCTGTAGATTCAAAACAACCTCTGTTACCGAAGATGATATATGTTATCAACTGATGAAAGCTGAAGAAACGTTGTATACCAGTTACTATTCAATAACGGATTTCTACTGTTTTGGAATCTTGTGATGACGTACATCCTCAACGTTAGATATGTTCAGACTCAAGTTATTTGGATCCAAGGACTAGAAAAATATCTTTAGATTGGTAACTGATAATCCACGAACCTCTATTTCTAAGTTCAGACAATGCTTACGTAAGTGTTTGATTATTTTGGATTCAACTCCTTATAAAGTTGTGTATAAATTCCACTATAACGCTTTAAAATAAGACTTAAAAAGTATTAAATACTGATCTGTTTCTAATGGCATCCCTTCTGATGTAAGTTGTGAACAAAAAATAGTTTGAAATTAAACAAATCTTCATAAACCACTCAACTAAGAATAAAATACTGTCTCCCTAATATAAATTGCACAAAGCTCAGTTAGTAAGGTAATCCAAGAGCAATGTTAGGAATGTGATGCCTGGATTCATGGTATAAACTTCGGGGATATTCAATGAATATATATATATATATATGCCTCTACGCTATCTCAACATGTACCTAGTGCATATTTAGACAAAGTGGATGATCATCTTGGTAACAATACTTTTTATAGAAATTTTATTTGAAATACTTCTGTATAAATTCTTATGGAAAGGATGAGAATAGGGATAGATTTATAATACAAAACTTATTTTATAAATAATACAGCTTTATTGATTGATTGCTGTAACTGGCTGAATTTCAAAATAGGAGAATAAAATTTAGTTTTTATGTAGAGGAAGTCTGAATATTTTTCTTACAAGTGGACACTTAAGAGAAATACCATGGTCTGTGCTTGTTACACACAGCCGGACTTAGTTGCCTTCAGTTATCATTTTCTAATAAATATCTTATGCAACAACTATCCTTTAACTTAAGAATATCCTATTACTGATTATAATCTAAATACATTTTACAGTATAAACTGACTTTAGCTAGAAAACTGTTGAAAACAAGGAAGCAATGACCAAATATTTTGCTGTACTCTGATATTCTCACTCAAAACTTCTTTGAACTTAAAGGCCTCACAAAACAAGTGTTATCTCAAGACTACCGATTAGTTCAGAATTCTATATCCAATCTTTTCACAATCGAAGTTGAAGTTAAAAGTGTAACGTGATGGAAAAAATGCAAATTGATGTCATTCTGAAATTCATCCTCAACATATAAATAAAATTTGGTACAAGATCATCCAAAATTTTTAAATTCATCTTTGAATACTAACAAAAGATTGTTTAATACATTCACTGATTAATAAGCTGGTGTTATCCATATCCAGTGCTGAACACTGATTGAATTTTATCAATAAAGTCAAAATGTCCTCATTCGTCAAAATGACTCGATATTTTAAACACTACCATTTTATAATTTCAATAATTGTAATTAACCAGTGGGAATTGTAAGCAAAGATGGATAGTTTTTGATGTTGGTTTGTTTTCTGAGCTGGATGGTTTGGTCGTGGAGCTTTCATCGTCCTTCTGAACGACATCATCAGCACAAACTTCGGGTAGAAGCTCAGAGAACAAACCAACATCAAAATCACCCACCTGAGCTACAAATCTTCTCCACCATCTCAAAGATGGATAGTAGCTAACAGTGGAATCCAGGACGCATGTTTCGCCCTATTTGGGACTCGTCAGCTGGATGTACCTGTATCTCATAATTAGAGGCCAGTTGCAGTCTTAAACATCAATCGGAAGATTCAAACAAAGAATACTAAGTGAATTTAACCAGTAAGTAGTCTTGGATAAAAATTTCTCACTAACAGGGAAATATCAAAAGGGCGTATATAAAATCTTTGAAATACTGTCGAATATCATTAGATTTACAAGAATGAACAAATAAATAAATAAAACCATTCATTTGATCCATCTACGAGGTGGGTCACAATAATCATCAATACAAGGAATAGCAGCTTTAGTCATAAAAATTAAATGTACAATAGATACAAATGCACATGACTGTTTATTATAACAATCTGATCAAGATTAAATCTATTCTGACAAAAATAAAACTTAAAAAAAAAACTCTTTACAATTTCCTCTAATGTTCTTTTCTGTGGTTTTCCCTAAGCAACTTCATTCATTTTTCATTTTCAAATAAAGATTTTTTATCAAAGATATAAATAAACTACTTTAAAGAAACAAAATGGTATAAATCTATAAGTAGTATAAATAAATTAAACCAAAGTTTCACTATAAAAAACAAAACAAAAAAATACACAATTTTTACACTTTAAGTATATAAAATAATATTGTACTGTAGGTAGCTATGCCATACCCATGGGTAGATTATATATTATCTCATAAGAATTGAAGATTGTTAGTTACTGATTATAGATAGATTGATTGCTTACAAGTAATCTGTTTATTTATTCTTTAAATATGAACCGTTGTTTTACAATAATCGATATTTTTCTTTACTATTCCCATTGTTATTATCATTACTGTTATAATGATTTTTTTAAATAATGATACTTATGAAAATTTGAAATGCCGGTATTATTTTCTTTATCTATTTTATTACATTAAAACAAAGATCGTTAAAAGATCAAAAAAAAAATTGTTCTTATCTTGTTTATGTTTGTATGTATAAAATTGTTTCTTGTTTATTGTGTACACCTTGATGTAGATTAAATTTATTATACTAATATATATATATATAGAGTTCAGTTAGATGGTGTACACAAACACCAAGATGAACATGTATACATCTTTATAAATGAATGTAATACAAATGTTTAAACTAAAACACTTTTATAAGCAAAAATGGATAATGGCAAGCAATGGAATCCAGTTTGATGCGCGTTTCGTCCTATTTAGGACTCATCAACTGGATGTACCTTCATCTCAAATTTGATGTTCACTCTGGGAATTGAATAAGAGACTGACCAGTTACAGTCCTAAACATCAATGGTATGATTCAAACTAACAATACTAAGTGAATGTAAAACACTTTTATTGTAGTAGCTTTTATATGTTATTTTCATAATGAAAATTAGAATGTACAAAATAATATACACTAGGAAAGTCAGTTTGTTAGATTTGAACAGATTGATAAACCTTCAAAATGAAAAAAATGGAAAAAAGTCATTTAAAATCTAACTTCATAATAAATGTAAAATATAATCAGGTAGGTAAATAATTCATTTCATTCTGAAAGGGTTTTTATGGAGATTACGGTAATTTTATAGTTGAATTCATGAGTCAATTGAAGCTAGACCATCATAGAGAACCTGGAAACACTGAATGCTGTTTCGTCCTATTGTGGGACTTCTCAGCAGTGCGCATCCACGATCTCGCCTCGCGAGGTTCAAACCCAGGACCTATCAGTCTCGCACGTGAGCGCTTAACCTGCAGACCAGTGAGCCGGTATCCAACGGTGTTAATGTCTATGTTCAATCAATCCACGAAGTTAAGCAACCATTCACATTTTCTTCAGTGAGTTGATATCTCACAACAGACCTGGCTGAACTCAACTAGCCATTACTTCCCACTAGAACTCCAGGAAATATCTCTGAAAGTCAGTCACTAGTAAGCATATGATTATTATCAGAAGAGGATGCCGGCTCAGTGGTCTAGAGGATAATCACTTAAAGGTCCTGGGTTCAAATCTCGCGAGGCGGGATCGTGGATGATCACTTCTGAGGAGTCCCACAATAAGATGAAACGGCTGTCCAGTGCTTCCAGGTTTTCCATGATGGTCTAGCTTCAATTTACTCATCATTTCAATTAATTTTAAAAGTTTGAAAGGAATCGGTCTTGAAGAACGGTGAATCAAGATTGTTGTTTATTTTTTGTTTTCGAATGTTTGAGCACTTATTAGTATGGTGTATCTAATGTATCTAGTGTATTGAGAAATCAAGTTAAATGAATAAAGAAGTATAGTAAATATTGACTCGTTTGTGCAATAGTTAGTTTACTACACTATTAATCTGTTTCAGACTGAACTCAGTGAGTACTCTTGTAGTGTCGGTTGTTATGTTAAGCCCATATACTTTATTCTGGCTTCTGGCCAAACCTATTCGCCTGTCTATTATGTGTCATATTTTGATCTTGTTAATTATTCGCTTATTAACCTTGACTACTTTTATATGAGCGTATGTGTATGCACACTTCGTATCTTATTCATCATATGACTGTCATTCATTTTTGTCTGACTATAAATGTTGATTAACGCTTGCTTAAAATGGGTTGGCTTCCTCGCCATCTCCAATACGCATTATTATTGCTCCGCTCTCGAGTTAGCTTCTCAGCCATCTCCAAAGCGCGCGTCATTTTGCTTCTCTCTCTTCTGTTCGCTTCATCGCTCTGGTTCCCTGGTCAGATCAATGAGTGTAGAAAATATATATATTCTAAATCCATCCTCGTATTTGACGTATTTAACTCTGTTGTTCACCAAGGCGGATTAAGTCATTTATTACGTACGAGGATAAACAGTACGTATATTTTGACAACAAACAATCATTCATACGATCAAAAAGGAATCAGATTACGGCCACTACACTCTATAACTGACCAAAATGTATAGATATCACCCCTACTAAATATATGAATACAGAAAGTTAGAAACTGTCTTCTTTTATTTAGCTTACATTGATGATTAGCTGATACCAATATGTATAAATGACAGTCCTTTTCATCGAAACCATTTCTAAACTTATTCGCATAATGACGTATTTTCTTAAATTTCGCCAGTAGTATATATATAATATAGTTATAATTATTTGAATAATAATAATGGTGACTGATAGGGTATATACAAAGAAAAAATATACAACCAAGACGACAAATAAATTATTCCGGTAAATCAATGAACCATGGAAATACTACTTATATTTATAAGAAATCACTAAGAAACCATTTTTCATAACAAAAATCATTTTTACCAACAACAACAAAAAAACTTCGTCACTGGGCAAGATTTGAATTTATTTGGTACATTAAAAAGATAATAGAAGGAAACTATCATCACAAATAGGAGACAAGAATATAAATCATACAGATTTTAAGCGATCATAAAAATTATTCTGGTTATATAACTATACGTTGTTAACAATCATATATAAATACATACTTGTATAAATGAGTATATTAGTGAATATATATATTGAGTTAATAGTCTCTATGATTATATTTAGAAAGAAAAATGTGAAAACTATTTCACTTTCTAAGCAAAGATGAATAGTGGCTAGCACTGGAATTCAGGATGTGAGTTTTGTCCTATTTGAGACTCGTCAGCTGAGTGTACCTGAATCTATGAAGTTAGTGATTTTTCTCAATTTTATAGTAATTCGATGTTTGTTTGTTGGTGTTTTTTTTGTTATATTATAAGCGTATGTGCTACATAAAATCTTAATTATAAAACTTTTCAATGATTTAATGTAACTCATCATACATCAAAACAATTGTCAACCAACACCAAAGTCAGAATTTTCAATACAAATGTCAAGACGGTTCTACTGTATGGGGTGGAAACCTGGAGAACTATGAAAGCCATCATCTAAAACATACAGGTGTTCATTAACAGTTGTCAACACAAAATACTTCGGATCCGTTGGCCAGACACTATCAGCAAAAACTCACTGTGAAAGAGGACAAACCAGATTCCAGTGGAGGAAGAAATGAGGAAAAAGCGCTAGAAGTGGATAAGACACACATTGAGGAAAGCACCCAACTGCATCACAAGGTAAGCACTCACATGGAATCCTGAAGACCAAAGAACACATTAAGCCGTGAAATGGAGACAGACATGAGAAGAATGAACAAAAATTGGATAGAACTAGAAAGGAAGGCTCAGGATAGAGTAGGTTGAAGAATGCTGGTCGGCGGCCTATTCTCGATTGGGAGTAACAGGCGTAAGTAAGTAAGTAACTCATCATACAACCTCTTAGAATCATTTGATTGTAATGTTTAAAAAACGTTTAACACTGACTAAAAATTATTTTTAGTATTTGTTTATATTTGAAAAATTTCATTCAATTAACCCTTTTAATCATTAATTCACTTTATCTAAAAATTCTGTATAAACATTTATGAATTTGGTTATAAGTGACAAAGAGTGTAAGATGTGTAACTATGGATTAGAGAAGAAGGTAGTGTTATAGTAAACGAGAACACAAGTGGAAACAGTTAGATGTATTTGAACAGAAAATTACAGAATTTCTTAGTAAAATCTGAGAACCACACAGTAAATACTTCATTTGCAAAATATCAATCAATTGTCTCAGACTTCATTGTTTCTTCGTTTCCATACAAATCGTTCACTGTTCTCGTTCTCTTTTCTCTTTTATTCTTAACCTTCTGGCTTCAGGCATTTCACTTTCGATTGATGATACATGCTACTTATATCTATCGACATCAGTAGCACATATCACAGTATTTCATTAAAAAATATACTAGCCATGTAGAAAGGGAGATGATTCGATATCCTAGTAAGTTTGTATTGATTGTTTGAATCCTCCATTTGATATTGTAGACTAAAATCGGAGTGAAAGTTACTAAAATCAAGTCCCGGTGTGAACATCAATACTGGAGTACAGTTACGAACAGCTAAAGAGTCTTAATTAGGAAGAAACAAAAAGCTTGGATTCCACTATCAGCCACTATTCAGCTCTGAATAAGACCTGATATACTGATGCTTGATATTATGATATTAAAAGATAGATACAAATGGTCATTGGAAGTTTTATCATCTAGATAGTTTCAGTCACCTGAATGCAATACAGTAAACAAAACTGGAAGTATTGTCTGATGAGCGATCATCTGAATACATCGATTCATTGATGCAATAAGATAAAGGAATGTTATGAGACGAATTGTGAAAGCGCTGATTTTGAATTATCATGAAAATAAAATACCGGCTAAAAACAGATTACCAGCGTGAAGAATAACATCATGTAATTGTTTACTCTATGCTGAACTGTTTAGATGTAAGGCCTAAATTATTGATTTAGACAACATCGACAATAAATAAATGCCCCGAATGGTAATGAAAAATCAACTGTTGAATCATCTAGTTGTTCTAAATACTAGATCATCATTGAAAACCTGGAATCTCTGGACATCCGTTTCGATCTAGTATAGGACTCCTCAGCAGTGTTCATCCATGATCTCGTGGACTGGAATCCAGGACCTTCAGTCTCGCACACGAACACTCAGCCTCTAAACCACTGTGATAACCTGTGACCAGTGGAGTTCAACCGTGTCCGTTGTGGGGCAGTTATTTACATAAGACAATTGTGGACGGTCGCACAATATCGTGGATTGGTTGAAGTTAGACATTAACACCGTTGGATGGCGGCTCAGTGGTCTGGAGATTAAGTGTTCGCGCGGGAGACCAAAGGTCCTGGGTTCCGAGTTACGCGTACGAGATCGTGGGAGCATACTGCTGAGGAGTCCTATGCTGGGACGAAACGGTCTTCCAGTCCTTCTGAGTTTTCAATAATGGTCCAAAATTGATCCATTTATGATATCAATCTAAACTCAACAATCTCCACAACAATATACTGATGATATAATTACGTTATGCAGTTCATAAATAACAATTTATTTAATATCATGTATGTATGTATTTATCCGTAACCACATAGTAAATCGAGATATATTCATGTCAGTATTTCAATATATTCATTCAGATCTGGGTTCAAGCAAGATTTCTGAACGGCATTAAAATACATACCGGTCAAGTTTAATCGTAGATTTATGTTGATGTAATGTTCCTTTCACAATTTAATTCACATACTGAATTGTTGAAAATCCTAACCATCAAAGTTTTCATTTAGATAAAATCCTATTGAAAACCTAAAACACTCTTAGGCATATATGAACATTGTCTAACAGTTGAATCCAGGACTCATGTTTCGTCCTATTTGGAGCCGGATCTATCTGAATCACAGAGTTGAGACTCAAACTCAATGCTGTATGCTTTAAATTATATGGCATTATCCACTTAGACACCGAGTTCAGACAGCCGCTGGCTTATGCAATGGGGTGAATTTCAGTTCATCTATATTAATAGTTTGAATCTTCCCATCGATATTCGAGACTATCATTGATCAATCTCTACTACTGATAATAAATGCAAGTAGGCATAAAATAAATGAGTGTGTTGCACTAAATCGTGATAACTACATTTTAAAGTTCCATCACATTATAGTGAATTGTGAAACAGATTCAAAATAATTAATCTGGCCATCAAATTCCCAAAAAAAGATCATTTTATCGTGATCTAAACACATAATAAATAATTCAAATGAACTGAATCTACTATGCTTGAAAGAATATACATATACACAAATATGATAAAAGTAAACACTTAACTAATCTGGAAGATATCAATCAATGTAAATGTCACCAATCAGTTAGACAGTTCACAATAAACTACTACTATTACACAAAAAGCACCATTATCTTTGTCATCCTAATGCACTTTAGTTCTACCTACTTATATGCAAGTAAACAATGATTTAGCTAAGGTGGTAATTTTTGTGAAATTCCAACCAAATCAATTATGTATATGTAATAGTTTAGTGTATGCTACTTATGTTGTTAGATATAAGTACTATGTAACACCAGTTGGAAGTGAAATGTATGCTTGGAAAAGATTGGGAAGATTCAATTAAATAATAAACAAATAGTAATTATAATAACAGGGGAATTTCAAGAATCATGGAGCATGTAAAGGATAAGTGATGGAAGATGTACAAATTATATATTTATTATATGATTTTCATGCAAGTCCTAACTTGGAATCCGGAAGGGAAGAGGAAAAGAGGAAGGCCAAAGAACACACTACTCCGGAAAATAGTAGCAGATATGAAAAGAATGAATAACAGCTGGGAAGAACTGTAAAGAATTGCCCATGACAGAGTTGGATGGAGAATGCTGGTGGGTGGCCTATGCTCCTCGACGAGGGTTAACAGGCGTAAGTAAGTAAGTAAGTAATATGATTTTCATACTTTATGAAAATACTCCAAAACTTTGCATTAAACAATAAATTGATCTTCCCTATCTAAGTGTTCATACACCACAGTAGTATTGAATAAATACAATAGAGAAGTAGGAGGGTATACAGATGATAGTTTGTCTCACTAAATTATAAATTGAAATAAATTTCCTAAAATTAATTGTAAATAGTTGAAATTTATTAAAAAAAAACAACCTTCATCGGACATCTGGAGTTATCACACACTACCTCTTTCTTTCTTCATTAAAATAACTTTATCAGATGTAGTAATATGTTTTGTTTTGTCTCAGCTACATTTCTATATCAGGTTAAATCGGTTAACTGAGACGTTAGTTGAACTATTACGTAATAATAAGATATTGTTGAATATTGAAACTAATTAGATTAAAATTAATTGCATTGTATATTGATATTCAATAAAGATATATGTTTTGTCAGAAGAGGTTTTTGTGGAGATTCCAGTTATTTTATGGTTGAAATCATGAGTCAATTGAAGTTAGACCACCATGGAAAACCTGGAACCACTGGACGGCCATTTCGTCTCATTGTGGGACTTCACGATCCCGCCTCACGAGATTCTAACCTAGGACCTATCAGTCTCGCGCGCGAACGCTTAACTACTAGACCACTGAGCCGGCATCCAGTGGTGTTATTGTCTAACTTCAACCAATTCGCGAAATTGAACAACCGTTCACGATCGTCGATGGGCACTACTGTGGAGTTCCACAATAAGACGAAACGGCCGTCCAGTGCTTCCAGATTTTCCATGGTGGTCTAGCTTCAATTGACTCATGATTTCAACTATATATGTTTTAATTGAAGTTTTAGTAAAGTTTAAAAAAATTGATGATAATGAAGAATGAATAGAACCACGTTGTTAATTTTAAGATTATTGTAATAAATACAAATAAGAAAGAAAAAACCGTTTGGTTTTAATCTCGGTACATTAAAAACATTCCATGAAGTCTGAAACTTTAATTGTCATTTATGTATAAAAATATATGGCGTTTTTTTTCATCTTGATATTGATGTTTTT
The DNA here is from genome assembly GCF_000237925.1 of Schistosoma mansoni. Taxonomy (NCBI): domain Eukaryota; kingdom Metazoa; phylum Platyhelminthes; class Trematoda; order Strigeidida; family Schistosomatidae; genus Schistosoma; species Schistosoma mansoni. The sequence goes on from NC_031502.1 coordinate 54,197,550, forward strand.
GTTAGAAACAATCAAATAAGTTTATTTAGACTCTATAAGCAAAGACGGATGATGACTATCAATGAAATCTAGGATACGCGTTTCATCCTACTTAGGACTCGCCAGTCGGGTGTACCTGCATCTCAGAGTTGATGTTCACTCCGATACATGAACCTAGTACTGTTCGCTTCAAACGCCATCATGTTATCCACTGCTAGTCACCATCTATTTCTGCTTATAATGCTTGTGACTTAAAGCAATATCGAACCAATCCACACAGGATGTACATATGCCAATATGAGACTGATCAAATGCAGTCCTAAACATCAATGAGAAGATTCAAACAACCAATAGAAAAATGAATTATTGTAAGGACGGCTCGTCTGTAGACTCTAGGAAGCCTTACGAAGCCCAGGAAGAGCCGCAGACATTCCATCCAATCACCGCTAGGGGAATGTTCTAGAATGTCGACGTGTAGCTTCCCTATTGGATGGATAAGAATGACCCCTATGTGCCTATTGATTGACCTAAATGATGATTTACATTCAGCCAAAAAACTATAAATACACGAGATTTCTGTACTATATTTTGACACTGATTTGGGGAATAAACTTCCTATTTACTAGTCTTTTGTCTTCTCTTTTGCGACGTTGCGGGTTCTATCGTTCAAGTAGTCTAGTAGTACGCGGCATATTAAGAATCAAGGCTCTAGATATAACAATTATTTAGGCTTCTTTTTTTATATAATCATAAATTTTTTTATCACTGTTCTGTATGTAATCAACGTATCAGTATATTGATTTTCACTGACAGCCAAAGAACAATCTTGATGTGTGTTATATAAAACCCTGATCATGTTAATGATACTGTGAATAGTACAACAATCTATAATCTTGGAATGATTGATAAATGCAATTATCTACTTAGAACAATAAATATTATATTTGTTTAGACTTCATTCAATTACTTCTAAATTTATATTAATTTTGTTTGTAATATGTTAAGATGATGCTTGTTAGTACTCAATGAAAATAGAGGTTTTGATCTACTCTTAATAATATAGATTTCAGACCACAACGTTTTTTGCCATATAAATTAATCTAATTTAGTTTATATACAATAGGGGTATTGTAACTCCGCTTGTAGTTCCTCCGGGGGCTACTGCCGGTCCCAAGCCCGGATAAAGGAGGAAGGTTGGGCATGAGGTTAGTGACCCCATCCGGTAGAAAATCATTTCGCTAAAGAAAACGCTATCCAGAGAAAAAATTTATTCGAACAATAGGGGTATTGTAGCTTGTAGTAGAATCTATGATACTCATTTCATCTAATTTGGAAATCACCAACTGAATATCTCCGCATCACAGAATTGATATTCACTCCACACAAAATTCATATGTGCTAACTAATGCTAATTAATTTTCAGTCAATATATCAACAACGGGATAATGGAAATCATTGAAAATTAAGTTGATGTAGTGTAGGTTTTAGAGTCATCTACTAATTAGATGTTAATTTGATGACATTGTATCATCTCACTTTACGAATACTGGTAAATAATTTGGTCTATTGTAATTATTATTTCTTTGAGTTTTCTTTGAATGACAGGACAGTATCAGTTTACAAATCAAATGTATATATATATACTTGTGATTAGGATATCACTATGAGCATATAGTGGTTCAACATATGAATGAGAACATCTGATATGGTTAACTTTGTTTTCAGTATACTCTGCATCTCTCTCTTTCTCCCTTTCTTCTGACAGACATACATTTTGATACCATCCTACTAACATTAATACAACAGACGAAACAACACTTTCAAAATGTAATGTTAACTTGAAATTTTTAATAGTTGAAGTCATGAGTCATTTGAAGCTAAGATACCATGGAAAACCTGGAAGCACTGAACGGCCATTTCATCTTATCGTAGGACTCCTCAACAATGTGCATCCACAATCCCGTCTCACAAGATTCTAACCTAGAACCTGTCAGTCTCGCGCGAGAACACTTAACTACTAGACCTCTGAGCCGGCATCCAGTGCTGTTAATATCTAACTTCAACCAATCCACAAAATTTTTGCAACCGTTCACCAATTCTCTTCAGTGAGTTGTTATTGAAATTTTTGTTTACTTTAATCTTTCTTTGAAATATTTATTTATAACCATGAAAATTTTTAAATATTAGTTTTGATAAACAACTCTAATTTTTTTTTCTTTTTCATTCCTTTCTATTCACTTGCTCCTTATTTATCAATAAAATTATAAAGTTTAAATATGAACGGAAGTATGACCGCAAGTGGATTCTTTTGAAATAATCACTAGGACATTGATCTTAAATTTATCAGCTTTCAATATATATTGTAATTAATTATTTAAATTTGAATGTTTATATCAAGGTCGTTTGCGGTCAATCCTTTTTGAAGTGTGAAATTTATTTCATTATACCACTTTCAGAATGTTTCATTTATTGATATCTGATTATATATATACATACTATATTCCCAAATACAAAATGAGAAACTGTTTTCTTTATGCTTGATATGGCAACTATTCGTTTTTCTTTTCCTCCCCCCCCCAACCCCTTTTGAAATTTTCATAAAGTTGCTTTTTTTGTTGTAACTTCAATAGTTACAACCATATTTCAGTTGATAATTGGATCAAAACAAAAAGCGAAATGGTGAAAAATACATAAACAAATTATTTTCTTTTTTTTTGAGATTTTATCTAAGTATAAAAATTATTTGTTTTTCTGAGAAACAATTGAAAATCAAACTGGTTGTTAATTTAATTTTCTAATTTTTTTTAGATTATTTGGTTTGTAAATTGTTTTGAAACCGAATGGCAACATTACGGGTCATCGTTGAACAATCTGTTGGGTGAAATTCGTCAGTATACATCAACTTCATTCACTATGAGAAGGCGTTTGAGAGTGTGAACAGGAGAACATTATGGAAACTTCTTCGACACTATAGAGTTCCTCAGGAGATTGTCAAAATTATCCGGAAATCATACGACGGACTACAGTGCAAAGTCGTACATGGAGGACAGTTGACAGATGCATTTCCAGTAAGGACTGGAGTCAGATAAGGCTGTCTACTCTCCCCCTTCCTCTTTCTTTTGGTGATTGACTGGATTATGAAGACTTCGATATCTGAGGAGAAGCACGAAACAAAATGGACATCTCAAAATGAATTAGACGATTTGGAATTCACAGATCACCTAGCTCTCCTATCCCATACACACGAACAAATACAGACGAAGACAACATATGTAGCAGCAGTCTCTGTATCAATAGGCCTCAACATACATAAAAAAAAGCAAGATTCTCAAATACAACACGGAGAACACCAACCCAATCACACTTGATGGAGAAATTTTGGAAGAGGTGGAATCATTCACGTATCTGGGAAGCATCGTTGATAAGCAAGGGGGAGCGGATGCAGATGTAAAGGCGAGGATTGGCAAAGCAAGGACCGCATTTCTAAAATTGAAGAACATATGGAACTCAAAGCAACTCTCAACTAACTTCAAAGTGAGAATCTTCAATACGAACGTCGAGACAGTCCCACTGTACGGAGCTGAAACGTGGAGAACTACTACAACCATCCTCAAGAAGATACAAGTAATTACAAACAGTTTTCTGCACAAATAATAATGATGAGTCATAAATAGGACGAAATGTTCATTCTGTATTCCGTTGCTAGTCACATTTCGTCTATTATTAGTTCTATATGTACCAACTGATTCTTTAATAAAAACTGATGAATCACTTAAAAAAATCTTTATTTTCATCAGTATAACCTGTAACTTCGAGGGTATATTTCTTACAAATATTAAACGTTTTGACTTAATGTTAGTTAGTTGAAATCAATCCACAGAAAACTAACTGGTTAGTCGGAATTCATCAGCTAGTTATATCATTAATCTTGAGAGTTCTTATGTTTCATATGGTACTTAAAACTGTATTACCCATTATTACATTCAGAGACTCTATCACTGAGCTATTCAATCCATAATGAATCTCTGACAAAACTAAGAAGTTTAAACTTTATAATCATTTAATACTAACTAGGTCTTCTTTATAATTACCTCCAAAAAAAACACAGCAAGAATCACAATATTGTATTAAATTGGCCAGAGGTTACTCTGAGATTTCAATCAATAAAATTTGATTAGCATTATAATTGAAATAAGTAAACTGTTGATTATAATTTTTTGTGACAGTTCAGTTTTATTTTCAATTTGTTCACTAGATCCTTTTTAAGGAAATTGTCTTAGAAGTGGTCAATATATAATATTGATTCATCAGATCACAACTGTGAATTATCCTCACTTTTTTTTTTATTTAATCCACATGAATAAGAAACAAAGTACCTAACTGATAAATCATTTTCATATCACAACCGATATATCAATTTTTATGCTTGGATTAGCTCCACTGGTCACGGCTTCTCACTAGAAATCCGAGGATTACCTCTTGAAGCTAGTCACTAGTAAGCACGTGGTAATTATCAGTATTGGGTTGTGGAGACTATTGAGTGTTTTTTCTTGATTGAGATTTTCAGTGGTGGTCTAACACTGATCGATTCATCATCTCAATAAAAAAAACTCAACAATCTCCACAAACCCATACTGATAAAATGAAATGGTGAATGTCGAGGTGATTAATATGAAGTGTTAACTTGAATAAGCTTATATGTTTAATGAAGTTGCAAGATAAATTATCAGAATAAATATGGTCAACATGGAGTGATAGAGAAATTACGTAATATGCAAAACGATATGATAAATTAGTAGATAGGGGTGAATGCCAAGTAAGTTTCTTAAAAAGTTTGGCCGGTGTTATAATATTAATAATAGTAATAATAATAATAATGATAATAATAATAATAATAATAGTAATGATCATAATAATATATGTGGATAAGTCTACGATATAAAAATAAACATCAATCAAGTTATATCACCATTTCATATAATTGATTATTAACTAATTAAGCCCGAAGTTGTCCAGGGTTAAAGGAGCTGTTGAACATATTTCTCCTGGACTCAAAGCTATGGCTTTTTGATCCAACTAACTATTGCTTCAGACGCCTGAACGCTTTCAGGTGTGAAAAATTTAGACAGACTTCTGTTAACACGATATATCATTGTAAAACATTGCTCTATGTTGGTTGAATTAAATAAGCTAAAATGGAGCTACTAACACTTTTAACTACATCTTTACTTAACTACACTGGGAGGTGTTTGCGAGCCTGAAAATACAAATTCCTAGAACACGTACCAAAATATAACTTACTTCACAAAAGCAGTTGAATTGATAAATACCGATACGTTTATGCATAATTTAACTTGAAATTAAAATTCTTATTTAAATAGATCAAATGATTAAACTGATAAATCTTCATTACTATGTAATCCATCTTCAAAAATAAGAAACATTTTTAACTTAAAATAAGCTACTAGTTGGTTAGTTTTAAACATCCATGAGGAAGTAATTATTGATTACATATCTGAAAGATATGAATTCGCCAGAGACCATTGCAACATTTTATATTTTTGAACATACAATAAATAATGAAACTCTACTTAATTACGTACACCTGTTAACCCTCATCGAAGAGCATAAACAGTCCATCAGCATTCTCCATCCAACTCTGTACTCGATAATTCTTTCCACTTCTTTACACTTGCTATCATCCTTTTTATATTTCCTTCCAACTCTCCATCCAGTGTGTTCTTTGGTCTTACACTTTTCTATTTCCCTTCATAAAGCCAAGTTAGTGCTTGTTTCATGATGAAGTTTGGTGATTTCCGTAATATATGTTCTATCCATTTCCATCGTCTTTTCCTCATTTCCTCTTCATCTGGTAGTTGGATTGTTCTATTCCACAGTAAGTTGTTGGTGATAGTATCTGATCAATGGATGTTGACTATATTTCATAAACAATTGTTTATAAATACTTGTACTTTTATTGATTATGGTTGTGTTAGTTCTCCAAGTTTCAGCTCCATACAACAGAATTACCTTGATGTTCGTATTAAAGATTATGACTTTGATGTTGGTTGAATGAAATTTCACTGAAGTGTTTATTTTGAATGAATCTTTTATTATGTTACTGGTTTGTTTGATCAAATAATCTGTCAATAAACAAACACATGATATTACCCTTTATCAATATCTAATATTAGTTTTATAATGATAACTAATTAATAAATATGGCAAAAATTTACTTTATTTTAATTCAATGAGTCTTTGCTTTATATGTCATGTCACCTTTTGTTAAGTTTTCTATCATTTGATCAAAATTCAGTGAAGTTCAAACATTATTCAGTGTTCTGAGTAAGTCATTCAATGATCCTTCAAACTAATCGGGATTGTTGAACGCAAGACATATTATGATATGATTATTAACTGTCTATGATGAAGATTAACCAATTTAATGCCACCTAATTATATCCCATTGAAAGACAAACCAGATTCCAGTGGAGGAAGAAATCAGGAAGAACTTCTGGAAGTGGATAGGACACACGTTTAGAAAAGCACCCGAATGCGTCACAAGGCAAGCCCTCACATGGAATCCTGAAGGCCAAAAGAAAAGATGGAGACCAAAGAACACATTACACTGAGAAATAGAGACAGACATGAGAAGAATGAACAAAAACTGGATAGAACTAGAAAGGAAGGCCCAGGACAGAGTGGGTTGGAGAATGCTGGTCGGCGGCCTATGCTCAATTGGGAGTAACAGGCGTAATTAAGTAAGAAAGACTTTATGTTAACAAAAATAGACTCTAGATCAAACCATCTAGCCAGTATCCCTTCTTCAAGGTTATAGGTACCCCTTCTTGATTAGTAAAAAATAACACAAAATCTAGGTCCAAGTTTGCTTATAGATCACTTCTAACTATCTAACACATTAATACTCCATTCGTTAAATCTTCTTCTCAACGTTATCTTGAACAACTAAAAATAACATATCATATATTTGAATCAAATATAAACCATCATTCTATGACATCCTAGTCTAGTAATTGCTTCATTTTACTCTAATCTATATATATCAAGAAACATTGATCTCGTCAGATGGATTATAGTAAAACGTTATTGTGCATGATATATACATACGTATATATACATAAATGATAGATTGAGCATTCTTATTTGATAGCTCATATTGGATACGAAGAAATCTAGATAGATTTGAATGAATCATATAAACAACCTTAAAATCAGACTGTGGATCCGTAGAATGATCACAGTCGAATAAGTGTTGAAGTTTAGAACTCCTAAGTGGTTTCCATTCACCCTTGTAGAACCAAACTGGGATATGTTCTCGTATCCAAGAAAATAATCAGTGAATAAATGTTTATCCTTTCTAATCTTTTGATGAATGAATGGAATAAAAAAATATCTACAATTTAATGAAGTATGAGAGTAATTCTTTTTGATCAGATGCTACCATTTACACACACATGAAATAACTATGTCTAAAATATAATGGTTTTTATTTATTTATTAAAACACATAAATATTGGTACAAAGGAGCACCAGATATATATGCGCCGCACAAGTCTCATTTGATTTGTGTGAGGGCTGTGATACTGCCCGAGTGCTCAAACTGAAGTAGGTGGTTTTCTTAGGGAGCCACACCCGGAGCCTTTGACCTAAAGGTCTGATCCACAAGGCAGTGGAGCATCGTGAGGAAATGCAGTCCCATGTTAGCCGGTGACCAACAATTGGTTCATACGCCATTTGTTCCTTCAGGATAGTGGAGCCCACATGCATCATTGTTTTTGAATCAGGGTTTTCCAACTCCCCTAGGTGGACCTTCTGTGTCCACCAACACGGTTAAAGCGCCGGACATTCGCTTTTCGTTCTCTCGATTTCGTACACAACACCCGCGCCACGAGAAGGCAGTGAGCAGGACTTCCCTGGCAGAGGCTATATACGCGTGGCTATACGAGAGCGTTTGGAGAGGGAGAGCGGACTCTCCTCACTCTCGGTCGTATCATGGCATTTGGGGGAGATCACCTTCAACAACCTAACAATTTATTACTCTATTCGTTAAATCTTCTTCTCAACATTATCTTGAACAACCAAAAATAACACATCAAATACAAATTTAACAGCGTACAAGAAATTCAAACTATCCTCCTGAAATTCTATCTATTATCAAAAATGAATTATATTTGAATCAAATATAAACCATCATTCTATGACATCCTAGTCTAGTAATTGCTTCATTTTACTCTAATCTATATATATCAAGAAACATTGATCTCGTCAGATGGATTATAGTAGAACGTTATTGTGCATGATATATATATAAATGATAGATTGATTATTTTTATTTGAAAGCTCATAGGAAATAAATAAACGTTTTCTTTTTTTTTTTCTTATTCCTAAATATGTTCTTTTGGCAAATGATTTATGGCTAAGAATAATCAGTCAAGAAAATATTCAACTCATTTGAACGAACTTACATTACTTTTGTCGATATCTCTATGACAAACTATAGTCTATGAGAAAAGTAATCATATACATTTAGTTCTTTAAATAGATAAAACTATTTCAAACGATATCATGGATGGATAAATGTTAGATCATCATTGAAAGACTGGAAGCACTGAATAGCTATTTCGTCTTAGTATAGGACAATTAATCATTCAAGTTTATTGGACAAATATAATTGATTGATTAAGATTTACAGAATAGTGATAGTCTTAAGATTAGCTGAAATTTTCAAAATGAGTATATATATACTACAGTTTAGAAAAAAACAAAACACTGTCAGATTAGATCAATGAAACTATCGGATACTAATAATTTCCATTCTTTAATTTTAGTCACTTTTGTGTAAAAGCCGATCATAATCTACTGTTATTGATAATTATTTTCAGAAAGGTTTTTGTGGAGATTTCAGTAATTTTATAGTTGAAATCATGAGTCATTTGAAGCTAAACCACCATGGAAAACCTGGAAGCACTGGATGGCCGCTTCGTCCTATTGTGGGACCCTTCAGCAGTGCGCATCCACGATCCCGCCTCACGAGATTCGAACCCAGGACCTATTAGTCTCGCGCGCGAGCGCTTAACCTCTAGACCACTGAGCCGGCATCCGATGGTGAACGGTTGCTCAATTTCGTGGATCTGTTGAAGTTAGACATTAACACCATTAGATGCCGGCCAGCTCATCGGTCTATCGGTTAAGTGTTATGGCACGAGACCGGTATGTCCTCGGTTTGGATCTCGTGAGGCGAGGTCGTAGATGCGCACTGCTGAGGAGTCCCGCAATAGAACGAAATGGCCGTTCAGTGGTTCCAGGTTTTTCTTGGTGGTCTAGCTTCAATTGAATCAGACTTAGAATAGTCATCACAAAACATTAAAAACATTGAGTAATAAGAAGCATGTAAATAATTATTTAGTGAAGAATATAAACGGAAAGAGGCGGAAAATTACAAATAAATAACGGATGTGAAAATAATGTTAATATTAAAAAATTTTTCACTATTGTGCACGGCGGCGTATTCTATTTCATGGTGATTATTGACTCAAATTGCCTTGATTGGTTTAAAATTATTTGTTTTGTCTTTCTCTTCTAATTTCGTGGATTCAGATCATTTCTGTTTATTTCTCTAACTTTCAAACTATCTACTTTATGATATATTGATAGTAAACAGTGAAAGGAAACAATAAATGGCCTCTTTTGGGACCATATTCGTTAGTTCTGGTAGACTATTGTGATGTAATATGTGTCATACTTCAGCATTTTCGAGTCATTTGGAATAGTCAGTATACTGGAACTTGGTCGATAAAATTTAATCAGTACTAAGAAATAAATAAACATGAAATGGATTTATATTGGATGATCGATCAGCAAGGAAAATTTTCATTGAATTAGCTGTCCAATTCTGTCAGATTTCACTTGACTGTTTGGTCGGCTTTAATTCAGTAATATAATTTTTCTTCTAATTCAATTAATTTAACATTGCTTTATTGTCACAGTCTGTGTAGATAAATAATACCCTTGTATAGTTAATTATAATTCAATATTTGTGACAATAAATATGTATCTATGGTTAAACAGTTAAGGTGTTTTCTCACAGAGTTAAATAATCTAATCTACCATCAACCCAAAGCTGATACGGAAATTATAAACTGTGATAATAATAATAATAATATATTCTGAAAATAATCATTACAATATTCGTGTCAGTTCACAGGGATAATAAGTTTGATATAGATAGTAATATTGAATGTCGAGAACAGATATATGATATTAGAATGTTTTAAGTGTTCTTGTTCAGAAATTGTTTAGGTAGTACATTTTTCACATGTATTACAGCAATGAAAGACATTAGCCGTGAACTTTTAATTTTCTTTAAATTGACATCTTGTTGATGTATGAACGGTGCATTCAAGATCATTTTTCCTGTGCCATAACGAATTGATTATAACCAACTATAACTAGAGAAAATAAAACGAAATCAGTGAGCAAAGAATAAAAAAAGGCAATAATTACTACGATAGATTAGTTCGGTCTACTATAATACATATGTCAGGTTATTTTATGATCTGCTATTCGTGTTAGATATTATTCAAATTAGCTAAGGTTGCCTGGAACGATGTAAGTGTAAAGTAACAGCAGATACGTAAGTTTACTAAGTGGATTCAGCAATAAAAATGGCTAAACACTTAAAGTTCTTATAATCTCACTTGTGTAATAAGATACGTTTACAGGTGTAAGAACATTGAATGTTCAAACGAGGATAGGCCTATGTAGGTGTACATTCAAAATGATTTATATAAGGCTGCTACACAGTTCTACTGCACGGAGCTGAAACTTGGAGAACTAACACAACCATCATCAATATGGTACAAATATTTATAAACAATTGTTTATGAAATATAGTCAACATCCATTGATCAGATACTATCACCAACAACTTACTGTGGAATAGAACAATCCAACTACCAGATGAAGAGGAAATGAGGAAAAGACGATGGAAATGGATAGAACATATATTACGGAAATCACCAAACTTCATCATGAAACAAGCACTAACTTGGCTTTATGAAGGGAAATAGAAAAGTGTAAGACCAAAGAACACACTGGATGGAGAGTTGGAAGGAAATATAAAAAGGATGATAGCAAGTGTAAAGAAGTGGAAAGAATTATCGAGTACAGAGTTGGATGGAGAATGCTGGTGATCTTCTTATGCTCCTCGAAGAGCGTTAACAGGTGTAGGTGAGTAAGTTAATAAATAAGTAAGCCACACATGGACAGATGATATATTTAACTTTTAAACTGAAAGTGTAAAATCTATAATAATCAGTGTTTGGTTGTTCTAGAATAAATTTTTGGTAATAACTTATAACGACTTTAAATTCACTTAATATTCTTTGTCTGAATCTTCCCATTGATGTCTAGGACTGCAACTGGTCAGTCTCTTATTGGAATATATGCATACTGTACGTATTGCCTTAATTTACAAATAGGACGAAACGCGCGTCCTGGATTTGACTGCTAGCCACTATACATCTTTGCTTACTATGTTCTAATGTGTTTGGTGTCACCAAGATGTTAATTTAATTATTACCACACGCTCACAATTTGAAATATAGGAAATCTACTCGTTAGTTCTGTAACCATTTTCATCAGTGAGGTATCATTGAAATAGTCCAAAAATCGATAACACTGAAGAATTCAATAAAATTTGTCAATTTATTTTTAGAAACAAATTGAAGCTTAACTTTGGAATATATAGAATGAACATAAGTATAATTTATATGCCATTAAAAAAAACAATGTTAGTTGATAAATATGGATTGTGGCTAACAGCGGAATCCAGGACGTGCATTTCATCTAAATTGGGACTCGTCAGCTGAATAAACCTGCATCCGCACAGAATGCATATATGCCAATGAGAGACTGATCAATCACAATCCTAAACATTAATAAGGAAAATTAAATAATCAATACAAAATGAATTGAACTTCACCCCATTGCACAAGCTAGTGGCCATCTAGACTCAGTAGCTAAATGGATAATGTGATGGCGTTTTGAGCTAACAGTTCCCGAGTGAATATTAACTGTGAGATGCAGATACATCCAGATGACGAGTACTAAATAGGACGAGATACACATCCTGGATTCCCCTTACTAGCTACCATCCATCCCTGCTTATAATGCTTGTAACTTAAGTCAATATGGAAGAAACATAATCTTATTTACTGATACACAATAGACTGTACTTCAAATATGACATAAAAATCATTGGAATAATAAAATTTTGATAATGTACCATACATACAAAAAAAGAATGATTGAACTATTTAAGATAATATAAACAAAGTTGTGAAGAAAAAAAGAATTCTGTATGAAATCCTCAATAGGTATATATTTTAAAATAAGTGGAAACAGTGAATGAATGAATAAATAAATAAGGTTTATCAGTAGTATATATACATAAAAAAAACTTAACTGGATGTTAAATTGCCAAGATAAATTGAAGATAAATACATAACTATAAGATGGATATGATGTCTGATAAACTATTAGTAATTTCATATAATGGATTTACAAATATGACAGAATGATAAACGAAACGATATGTTAATACTACTGCTAATAATATTATTATTACTATTGTGAAGTGAGTTACTTATATCCACATAAGTAGTATATAACGATGGTCGGGCATTCAATGTATTTCACTAGAAGATCGATGAGGAAAGAGCCGAAACGAAAAGCAATTGGCATGAAAATGCATGAACAATGAAATCAGAGACCATAGACTGATATTTGCAGAAGGAACAGTCAAGATTGAGACAGTTGATTGATAGTTTGCAAACTAACTGTTTACTGTATGGTTATCAGAATTTAGTGAGATAGTCTGTAATTTTTGTTTAAATACATTCGATTGCCCCCACCCGTGTTCTTATTCATTACACCATCACCATTACTATATATATATATATATATATATATATATGTTTTTGATGAAGGAACTTAATTTCCACGAGGGATTAGATCCCATGTCATATCAACAATGGAATTCAGATATAGATTAAATTATTTGAACTGACATTAATGCTAGAGACGATGACACCTGATATGTATTGAGGTAGCACTCGTTACAAATACATTGATGAAGAATGAACTATTCTATAAATCAGCAAACGAATATTCGGTAAGCCTTATTAACAGCTGATTCCTGGGGTTGTTTAACTATCATAATTTCATCTAGGGATATTTCGGCTAAACAATGATACATTTTGGGTTTCAATGGAATATTCAACTAAAACCTAACAGAAAATGGAACTTACAGACTTAAAATACAATAAAACAACCAAAAATATAATCTGTTTGATCACATTTTCAACCTGTGACAGTTTCTGATGTCGAGAGGATGTTTATCATTTAATGTCATTAGAAAGTTACTGGTTCACTGTAATTTAATAAACTTTATAGCTCACACAACTTCGTACTATAGTATTAAACCATCCAATATAAGGCTATTCAAAATTGAGCAAATTGTTATTATTATTCAATCAGGTACTTTTAGGGACTTGATTCAATTGGTTCATATCACTGAAACGATTTTCAAAATATGATGTATTTTAATTCTTGTTAAAGGGTATTTCTGTATGTTTTTTGTAAGTTACTCAATGGTATTAATGTTTTATTCACCTAATATAAAACTTTTCCATTTGATATCTTTATGGATGATCTAACATGCTCCCTAGTTTTCAAGTGTTTAGTAATCTCTGATGTCATTTATTAACGATGAAAATGTACCATCAAAATATATAGTAATCACTATAAAAATCATTAGTATAACAGTCGAAATATTCTTCCGTTTGCATACAAGTATACATTTGACGGAAATTCTCATTTTCATTGAGATCATGAATCAACCAATATTAGACCACTATTGAAAACATAGAAGCACTGGATGGCCGTTTCGTCCTAGTATAGGACTCCTCAGAGGTACACATCCATTATCCTACACGCGGAATTTGAACACAGAACCTTCGGTCTCTCGTGAGAATGATTAACCTCCAGACTACTGATCCGGTTTCCAATGATGTCAAGGTCTAACATTGATCAATTCATGATCTCAATCAAAAACTCAACAACCTCCATAACCCCATAATGATAAATCTTATTTTGTACATAATATCTCTTGAATATTACCTTTACTCAACATTAGTGTAATTATTTATATTTGGTAATGTAATACATTTCACATCTGCTAATATAATTTGTATGGTAGATAGTTAATATTACTAATTTATAAATGATTAATGATTTATCCGTGTGATTTATATGATAATTATTGGCGCAAAATTGAAATCTCCTTTAAAAAATTGGAATCTTACTAGCTAACAGAATATATATCCACAATAGCATGAGGAATATGTATTCTTTCCTCTTTATTTACTATCCATATATTCTAACAGATATAGATGTATGCCAACAACTATGTTCCGTTTTAAATTAGGCTATTTTTTATTGCAAGATACTTCGGATCCGTTGGCCAGACAGTATAAGAAACAATCTACTTTGAGAAACAACAAACCAGATTTCAGAAGAGGAAGAAATCAGGAAGAACTTCTGGAAGTGGATAGGACACACGTTGAGGAAATCACCCAACTGCATCACAAGACAAGCCCTTACATGGAATCCTGAAGGCCAAAAGAGGAGAGGAAGACCAAGGAACACATTACGCCGACAAATGGAGACAGACATGAGAAGAATGAACAAAAACTGGATAGAACTAGAAAGGAAGGCCCAGGAAAGTGTGGGTCAGAGAATGCTGGTCGGCGTCCTATGCTCCATTGAGGGATAACAGGCGTAAGTAAGTAAGTAAGTAATTTTTTATCGCATGGAAAATGTATTGGTCAATTCTTAATTATTTGTGATTAACGACTATTGATAAGAGACAACTACATGTGAGAAATTCGAAGTTAGCTCAGAAAACATGGAGCACTGGACAGTCCATCTAAGTTTAGAATTTTTCATTAGCGAACACCTACGACCCCATAGGGCTCCGAACTAAGAATATCCAAGTCTCACAGTGAGGATATCGCCTTCATATCACTTAGTCAGAATCTAATGCGTCACATTTCTAATTTCAATAAATTTGCTATACTGACCAACTATCATAGGTCTACCATATATCTTACTCACTGATTTATGTGTTACTATTCAGCTTAGCCTAATCCATGACAAAATCATCGCTTATTTTAATTAATCTCCACAATCCAACTAGAAAAACAAATATCGTTGAATGTAATTGATTGATCACTGGGTAGTGTACAATATCAGATGTTTTTAGTACTTCTTTGAGCCAGCATAAGTTTGATTGTTTTTTTTAATGGCACTTTTATTTCGATCCACTTGAATTAAACGTTGGAATTTTATTTTTAGGAATATTGTAAATTCGATAAGTGTTGTATCTCGAACTTAGATTTCTTAGTCTATCGCATGATACTTGAGCACTCGAATGCTAGAACCCTCCCAAGTCACAAATCAGAAGACAGAAGACAAGTAGAAGGAATGTTATTCCAAACAGTGTCGATTATGGTACAAAATTGTCGGGTATTTATAGATTTTAGTAGAAACAAAATTATAGTTATCCAATCCGCACACAGGGAGTTATCAGCATTGTCCAATAGGGAAGCTCCACGTAGCAATTCTTGAATATCCTTCCAAAAGCTGACTGGATGGAATATGTCGGGCTCCTTCTGGGCTTCTTAGAGTTTCCTCAACTTCACCTGTGGACCATTCTCACAATAAGGATAAGCTATTGCAAACATATAAAATTGATCATTGAGATTATGAACCGATCAAATCTAGGTAATCATTGGTAGCAGTGTGTATCCACGTATTCATGTCGGAGAACTATAAATGTATATATTTACGATCATAGATTAAAGGTCACCCACTGAATCAGATGTTAACAAACAATGACAACAAAGATTCAACCTGAAATAAATATCATTTCTTCAAGTCTAATTAACCCATGATTTTGTAACCAAGTCAAAAACAATAACATACTTTACATTGTAATAACTTTTGTTCATTGTGCGTATAAAAAAATTCACATGGATATCTATATTCCTTTTATTGCTATTGTAGTGAACAAGAACACGAGTGGGGACAATCGAATGTATTCAAGCACAAATTACAGAATATATCACTAAAATATGATAACTATACAGTAAACAGTTGATTTGCAAACTATCAATCAGTTGTCTCAATCTTGATTGTTCCTTCTGTAAATATCAGTCTATCTTCTCAGATTTTATTGTTTATGCATTTTCATACCGATTGCGTTCCATTCATGTTCGTTCCTTATCCATCTTCTGTCAAAATACATTCTATGTCTGACCATCGTTATATACTACTTATGTGGATATAAGTAGACCACACTCGTCCCCTCTATAAAGCATTCGTTCATGCGGTGGTTCTGCTCTCCATGCCACTTTCTTCTTTCACTGTGTTCTCATTCACTACACTATGATTATGAAATGCTCTATTTATCCTTATTTGTAAAACTATGTATATGAGATATTTTTGACCTCCTTTTAAAACCTATTCCCATCAATGCATTAAGATATAAATTGGGGAAAAAAGCATTCTTTTTAATTATCATAACTCAATCATTGTTGCCGCCTTGACATAGTGGTCGGGTTTTATTTTTTAACAAACTAGTCGATCAACACTGGTTGGAACACTAGTTCTTTAAGAATCGTGTAATGGTAAGAATATTATCATGATAGAGCAAAGACGGAAAGACGTAAATTAAGGTTTGAGGGGTATATTGGGACAGTCGGTTATACTGGGTGTGTTGGTATTGAGATTTTTCCAACTAAAAACCGATATCTCTGGTGGCACTTGCTTTTCACAAGGAATGGAAGGGTTAGAAAAGATCAGTCGTGGAAATATAGACCTCACCTTACTTTGCCGAGTTTCAGAGGTGCCAGCGCTATTTTCTTATTTGATACTATCCAGTTTAATATGCATGCACTTCAGTGTGGATGTTCACACTAAGGGTACTGGAATCGAGTCTTAATGCACCCAGACAACGAGTCTTAAATGTGATGAAACGCCCGTCCTAGATTTAACCACTAAACACAATCCATCTGTTTCACATAAATTATGGAACAATGGCTATATCCAGGCTATCCTCATAGAATGGACATATTCTAAAATGACCGATAAAATTCCAGGCCTGAATATCCATAAAGTTGTAACTAAGACCCTTATGAATAGTAACACAAAGTATTTTATTGTTTTTAATTCAAAACACTTCTCTTACGTTGATGACACACATCCATGCTTTTTTGCTTACCGAAGCAGTTTCTTAGTGCTAAGACGTTTGACTTCAACCTATAGGTCACAAAGGGTAGAGTCCCACCCCAAGTGACTGGATAGTACTTCTGATCCTGAAAAACAAATTATCCTTCAAAACTGAGTATACCAATCTACGTTGAATCATGTATCTGAGTAATAATATATCATATACGAAACTTGTTTCCCCCTTTAAAATTATAAATCAATGACATAAACTCAATAATTAATGGTTTACTAGTGATCATTATTTTTCACTTTCTTTTCAAATACATGCTGACATTAAATTTAGTATAAACTAACAAGATACTACTATTAAATATTAACTTCACTTAGTATTTTTATAGTTGAAAGCGTGAGTCACCTGAAGCTAGACCACCAAGGAAAACCTGGAAGCACTGCTGAGGAGTGCCACAATAGGACGAAACGGCCGTCCAGTGCTTCCAGGTTTTCCTTTGTGG